>NC_057413.1:12461095-12761095 GCF_019320065.1 Cervus canadensis
TAACAGGGAAAAAAGTTTTATCTATGAAGGAAAAATTCATTTCAGGAAATAAAAATAAGAAATATTAATGAAGTAATTTTCCATGAAAAAAAAATCTGCAAAAAAATGTCTATCTATATGCAATCCTCAACTTTTCCCATCAATCAGCAACTCTTCTGTATGGCCTCTTAGAAATAAGAGGTCTTTTCACAGTACTGAACAAAAATATCTCCATTTATGAAGTCCCTAATGAGGCTGCCACTTAACTGAGTCTTCAAAAAATAGAAGAAAAAGGGAAAACAAAGTTACTATAGAAATACTATCCCTCCTGCCAGCACTTACCTTTCAAAGTCAACTGGAGCCTTTCATAGTAACAGAATCAGCAATAAAGTTTGTGGGAATGGCCCTAAATTTTAAAGTCTTTGCAGAAAAATGAAAAATTACTGTTTGTGAGAGGGTGATTTTAACAGGAAAAACAAAGACTTCTCAGTCCAGATTTTACTAGTATATTTTATGAAGTCTATCATTACCAGCCCAAGCAGAAAAACCATACAGCATGATGATACAGCTTTTATGCTGTGGGACTGTATATTAGGTTGGTTGAAAAGTAACCGTGGTTTCAGACTATGAATTTTAAATCATTATAACTAGGCTCAAACACATATTTATTAATCAAAATACGAACCATTAAAATCAAAACATTTTTGCTAACAAGAAATAAGTTTCTTTATTCTTGCAGCGTAAAAAAATCCGTGCTGTGGGATTCGACGAGTTCCTGGAAAGCACTTTCTGTCTCCTGCTGGTTGTGGAAGCGTCTTCCCTGCAAAAAGTTGTCAAGATGCTTGAAGTAGTTGTAGTCAGTCGGCAAGAGGTCAGGTAAATATGGTGGATGCGGCAAAACTTTGTAGCCCAATACTTTCAACTTTTGAAGTGTTAGTTAAGTGTGACATGCAGTCGCGTGTTGTCATGGAAAAGAATTAGGCCCTTTCTGTTGACCACTGCTGGCTGCAGGCGTTGCAGTTTTTGGTGCATCTCACTGATTTGCTGAGCATACTTCTCAGATATGATTTCGCCAGGATTCAGAAAGCTGTAGTGGCTCAAATGGGACCACCCAACAGTGACCATGACCTTTTTCTGGTGCAAGTATGGCTCTGGGAAGTGCTTTGGAGCTTCTTTTCGGTCCAGCCACTGAGCTTGGTCATCACCAGTTGTGTAAAATCAACTGTTTGTTGCACATCACAATCCAATCGAGAAATGGCTCATTGTTGTTGTATAGAATAAGAAAGGACAACACTTCAAAAGAAAAACTTTATTTTTGGTCAGATCACAAGGCACCCACTTATCAACCTTTTCCACCTTTCCAATTTGCTTCAAATGCCTAATGACCACAGCATGGTCGACGAGTTCTGCAGCAACGTCTCGTGTAGTTTTAAGAGCATCAGTTTTGATGATGGCTCTCAACTGGTCATTGTCAACTTCTGAGGATTGGCCACTACGCTCCTCATCTTCAAGGCTCTGCTCTCCTTTGCAAAACTTCTTGAACCACCACTGCACTGTACTTTCATAGGCAGTTCATGGCCCAAACGTGTTGCTAATTTTGAGTTGTCTCTGCTGCTTTACAACCCATTTTGAACTTAAATAAAAAAATTGCTCAAATTTGCTTTATGTCTAAGAATCATTTCTAAAGTCTAAAATAAATATAAACAGCAAATAATAAGTCATTAGCAAAAAAAAAAAGGTGAGAAACGCATATTAAAATGAATAATAGAACCACATTTAAGAATGTATTCCAAAAAAAAAAAAGTACTCCAATATCAAATGGCAAAGTTCAACAACGTAAAACCGCAATTACTTTTGCACCAACCTAATTCTGAATGTCTGAAAAGCATTTTTTTTGTTTTTTTTCCTTCATGGATTTTCATCATTTGACCTGGATTTCTAACAAGACCCTCATTTAAGGCACTGTAGAAAGAAAAGCTGATTTGTAGTGGGACAGTTCCACGTGTGATCCTTATACAACAACCAACATAGTCATGAATCAGGAGTTATTTGCATTCACTGACAACAACTAACTCTACTCAGAACAAAGGGACAATAATCTGGAAAGCAATGAAAAAATGAGTGTAAAATATCCTCACTTTTAAACTTACACCTTAGTAATGACAGAAGATTGGATTTAGAAATCTTACATATGATAAAATGTCATCTTAATAGTAACAGTAATAGCAGCAGCTAATATTTACTTAATAGTGTGCTATACACTGCTCTAAGTGCTTAATACAACCTTTGGAAGACACTACTACTACTATTATCCCCATTATTCAGATGGGAATTGAAATACAGAGTTTGTAAGTAACTTGCCCAAAGCCAAACAGTGATGATCAGAACATAGCTGGGATCTGAACTCAGTTTCCAAACCGTAGGTACCATGCTCCTAACCATAGTACCTCTATGAAAAAATTAAATGTTTATATTCTAAGACAACTTTTCATGCTTTAAATCTGCCTTTGAAAAGGTTTTGCAAAGTTTAATGAATACACATAGTAGATAACCAAAAATGTGTTGAATGAGGAAATCTACTGCAGAATTATTACTATTACATATTCACATATAAACAAACATGTTTTCCTCCCACTTCCTTAAAATCTATTTCATAAAAACCTCGGTGCTCAGATTACTCATCTTCCTTCACACTAAAAATATATTAAGATACTATTTATGAAACACCTGCTGGATCTGTAGTATTCTTTTTAAAATTAGGAAGTGTTTCATACTTAGCTTTACGGATGTCTTTACAGAATCTGACATTAAAACACGCACGGATTTTTAAATACCTAAAGACAAATAAATAAACACAAAGCGCAAACCTTTAAAAACATAGTTTACCACATTTTTATTCTAATAGAGTAGCTGTCAACTGAAGGTGATTTTGTCCTCAGGGGACACTTGGCAATGTCTAAAGACACTTTTGGTTTCAACTAAAGGTTGGGGGCAGGGGTGTGCTTACTAGCCTCTAGTAGGCAAACTCTACAATGCACAAGACAGCCCTCCCTCCCTCCACACTGAAAAATCATCTCCACCCAGAAGGTCAAGCCATGTTAACCAAGTCCCTAAGTAAAACAAGGGAGATTACCCAAGCAAGTTCTGATCATGAAAGGGAGCACCAAAACATGAAAACAGAGTCAGCAAACCACTACTAACAACAGGAAATCACTCCTTGTACCCACTCATCTTCTTATCTACTTGCCCCGTGGACTGCTGCAGCCCACCAGGCTCCTCTGTCCGTGGGATTTCCCAGGCAAGAATACTGCAGTGGGTTGCTATATCCTTCTCCAAAGGATCTTCCTGATCCAGGGATTGAACCCATATCTCCTGCACTGGCAGGAGGATTCTTTACCACCGAGCCACCATGGACGTCCCAACATTTAAAAACTACTCCCAAGTAAAAGAAAATGGCAGGCATTCTCCTAAGTGATACAAAATTTGCCCATCAACAAAATAAACTTCAAATGCTGCCAGTCTCATTAAATAATCCCCAAATGAGATAAAATGGTGGTCCTTAAATCCCTTGCTTTTTTGCATAAAACAGTAAAAAAGCACAAGTGAATCAAAAAATACTGATATATACGAAAAAATTCTCGTAAGATCTCCTTTATGTTCCTGTCACACACACCCCCGCCCCGCCTTCATTTATGTACTCTAGTCTACAAGGTCCAGCGCAAATCAAGTCCACACCAACCTCACTCTTTTCCAACTCTTACACTCTGGCACAGTAATAAAACTAAAAGCTCCTTAAGAAAAAGAAAGGACTTACACTTCATCATTTCTCTGTCTTTGGAATTAAAAACCACCAACATGGTATATATGTGTTTCCTGACCAATCTATTATACAGACAAATATTTAACTCTCCCCATGAACAGAAATGAGGAAAAAGTGCCAACATTTTACCTCCTCTTCACTCTCTTTATCTTCATCCTCTGAGGACTCTTCTTTGTTTTTCTTTTCCTCTTCATCACTGCTAGATTCATCTGACAGGATTTCAGGACATTTGGTTCGCTTAGCTTTCCTGGCCATCCCAGAACTGTTCCGTTCCTTTTTGTTGCCTTTGCTAGAACTTTTCTTAGATTTTGGCAACGGCTGTGTAAAATAAAGAATACCAATGAGGTCTTATAAACAATATCAATTAGATATTACAGTTCCAAGTCAATCACCTGTTTCTGATAACTACTTCTCAACTCAATAGCTTCTTAAATCACGCTTCTTTCCTGACACAAGCTTAGCAGCTTTACAGAGAGTAATACACCTCTAACTCCACGTGTCATGTTAACCTTTTTGCCTGCATTACCAATAGCTATTCATTTTGTTTAGAACTCTAAACATCCAGGCAAGAGACTCTTCACATACTGATATAGGACTAGAAGTCTGAGGGCACACTGTGTGACGTTTAAGACATCTGTTTACACTTCATCAGGACAATACTTTCAGTTAGACTCATAATTTATTTCCTATCAACATTAAAACTGTCACTGTCTTCCTGCTTTAGGGGACCCTCCAATCAACAGACTGAGAGACATCATCCATAAAGGAAATAAAACCTCACTTTACAAGTCCTGAATTTATGAACCATGTAGTTTATATTCATATTACCTAGGGGTTCTACTTTCAGTAATGCCAGGATTACATTCTCACTTATGATTTTAAACACGCTGTAAGTGCTGAGTATGTTAATTATGAAACTAATTAGGAACTACGAAAGTAAGTGCCACTGCCATTACTTTGATATTCAATTAAACCTTGCATATTTAAAAAGCAGAGATCACATGAGGAAAATGATTTGATTATATTAACCAACAAATTTAATTTTTAAATGCTTTCTTAGGGGAGTATTTGGTAACTTCAGAAATTGAAAACCATAAAGTAACTTTGCATAAAGAGTCTGAAAAGATATACACTAAGGAATTAAAATTACGGGTATCTTTTGTCTTTGTTTTTGCCTGTGTTACCGTCTACAATAAGCAGAAACATTAAGGAAGATTCCATAACACAGCCTTAAGATACGCAATGGTGTACACACTCTCAGTAACTTTCAGTGTCTCACGAATACAGCGGAACCACAGCTCCCTCCCCTTTCGGGAATTCCCGGGCTTTGGAGTCGCTGTCACCCACACCAAAATTAAGAAGCGGCTGCTTTGTGTCATGTGGCACTTTGAGGCTATCTATAACCCACGGGACAGCCTCCAGCTTGCTCAACCTCCCCTTCTAAAGGCAGACTGGGAAAGAGTCAATCTAGGTGCGTCTAGAAACTAAGTTAGTGGACAAACATATTTCTCAAAGAGGTTCTCCATAAATCTCCTAGAATAAACATATACAGATAATCTTATTATGTGAACTACTGCCATTACCATCTATTACCAGGAATCAATCCATCTTGATGAATTCTTTGATGTTTGTTTGGAGAAAAGCTAACTCTCACTGTCTAAACTCACTACTCATTAAATGAAATCCAAGACATGAATATATTTGAAAAAAGTGATCTCCCTATGTCAGCTCAGGAACCAGATGCAGGTGTTGAGAAAATAATCTGTATGTGAAATCAGTTAAGATGAGGACTGGAATGGGGTGGGGATGCTGGATATATCTACACAAGAAAATGAAAGGATGTTTCATCATTCAAGAACCCAATCAAGAAAATGCAACTTCTAAAAATAAATGAAGAGATCTTCATTTTTAAAAAGTAATAATATAAAAGTGCCTTAGAACTTTCCTATATTGGTTCTAAAAATAGTTGAATATATTCATCAGAAACCAGTGTCAAGAGCATCATCCCCTTTGAGGAACAAAATCTGATTAACAAACAAGGTAGAAGTACAACAGGAGTAAAACAATGTTAAATCAACACTTTTAGGAACCTTTAGGACTATTCTAGAGCAGAAAAGATGAATACTAATGACTTTATAGGGTTTTCCTTAAATGACGGAAGCATATGGTAGCACAGAAAATAGCCTGAGATTGATACCATTAGATTAAGGAGTCATCATCACAAAATCAGATATGAAAAATGGATATAAGAGTAAGACGTTATTAAAAAAAGATAAAACAATGATTCTCAAAGTATGGTTCATGGACCCTGGAGTTTCCTGAGACCTTCCCAGAAACCCTAAAGGTCAGAACTATTTTCATAGTAATATCAAGAGAGTATTTATTTGCTCTTTTCACTGCCCTGACATTTGCAGTGATTGCTCAAGAAACGATGGCAGGCAAACCTACTGATACCTTATCGAGACTGAGGCAGAAACTTGTGTTTGTAGTCCTTTTGCTCCTCACAACCTCATACCAACCACACACTAGTCCCTGATGTTAACTCTCAACCTCTGAGTGCGTCTTGACAACACCTGCACAACAACACGGGAGGTACACACACAGTGCTCGGGCTGCGTGAGGAGCCCCCTGGTTTTCCTGACAAGAAGCATCTGTGCAGCTGAGCAGTGAGACTGGCTGGGAACCCCATGGACACAGGAGCCTGGGGGCTGCGCCAGTCCACGGGGTTGCCGAGTCAGCTACTTTTTTCTTTGGAACACCATTTTTAAAAGGATAAGTGAAAAATGATGCCTATTCAGCCTTAGTATTTGATAGACATATTCTCAAAAATGAATGTGAGTTTGTCACCAAAAAAAAAAAAAACACACACACAAAACACACCAAACTAACAGCACTTGTTTCCAATGATAAATTTCAAAGTTTCAAGTGAAAATTAAATTTTGGAAAGTTCACCTCCACTATCATGGGCCTGACAGCCTCCCAGTACCTAAAGATTTTTTTTGTCCCTGATAATAGTTATGTTAGTGAATCTGGCTTTTTGATTGTGGAAAGTACCAACATTTGGAAGATACGAGTAATTCAGGGAATTAGTATTTTCCAAATGGAGGGTATGTATTACAAAATCACACACAGGTAAAAGGCTCAAGTTTATTAACATGGTTTTAGACACCATATTACAACTAACCTTTAAGACTCTCCCACCCCTCCCCAAACTATGGCGGTTTAGTGCTGTATCAAAGGAGACTATCCAAAATTACCTGAACGGCTTTTTAAAATATCCCCCCTTTTTCTAACTACATAGCTGTGTGACGTTGGATTTTTTTTCTTATACTTTAAGCAAAACAATACATTATTGCAAGAGAAGGAAATGCAGAAGCAAATGAGAATAGACCTGCCTTAAATCAAGACACAAACGGATTTGCAAAAACAGAATGTCACTCTCATTAAAATTTTGGAAAGTATAGCTATTTTTCAGACAAAATATTACTTTTGTTAACATGCAGTGGGTCTGCTGCTATTTTAGAATTTTTCAGTTTTAATTTAGAATACAGTATATATCAAAATGGGCTTCCCTGGTGGTTCAGTCGGTAAGAATCTGTCTGCAATTCAGGAGACCTGAATTCGATCCCTGGGGTAGGAACATCTCCTGGAGAAGGAAATGGCAACCCATTCCAGTATTCTTGCCTGGGAAATCCCATGGACAGAGGAGCCTGGTGGGCTATCGTCCATGGGGTCACAAAGAGTGAGACATGATTTAGGGACTAAGTCACCACTACCAAATATCAAAGTAACTCACATAAACAAAACCTCTAGAGGTCCTCATTAACTTTAAGAGAGTGATAGGGTCTTGAAGCTAAACACATTTGAAAACCACTGAGGAAAAGTTGAATTAAACGCATCCTTCATAATTCAGGCAACTTAGTAACTGCTTCTGGGGAAATAGTGTTCAAACTCATCTTTTAGATAAACCAATGAGAATTCCCTCCCCATTACCATACCTCTTCAATTTGTAGCTACGTGACAAAAATATCCTTAGGGATCACTGTCTAGCTAATAGTCAACAGGACCAAGAGCAGGCAAAAATAAGTCCCAGAGCTATTTCCCAGTTTTCTAATCTTAATGCCCTTCTCTCCTCACTAATGGACTCTGAGCTCCTAGGCCCTCTAGATCTCTTCTCAATTCTTTCCGATTAAGATGAGAAAATAAAGAAAATAACTGATGAAAGACTTAAGCTGAAAAGGCAAATTCAGATAATTAACACTTCAATTCAGTGATGTCCTTTGCTACTGTTAAACAATTAGGGCAAATCTAATCCTGATTTGAAGCTGAAACTCCAATACTTTGGCCACCTAATGTGAAGAGCTGACTCATCTGAAAAGACCCTGATGCTGGGAAAGATTGAAGGCGGGAGGCGAAGGGGACAACAGAGGATGAGATGGTTGGGTGGCATCACCGACTCAGTGGACATGAGTTTGGGTAAACTCCGGGAGCTGGTGATAGACAGGGAGGCTTGGTGTGCTGAGGTTCATGGGGTTGCAAAGAGTCGGACACGACTGAGTGACTGAGTTGAACTGAATCCAGGTTTTAGAAGAATGACAAAAACCGTTAAGACCATTTCACTCCTCTGTCCTGGGCTCTCTTGATGTTTCCGGAAATCCAACCCAAGAAACTTCAAAAAGCCAGCTTTTTCCACCCCTTTTTCATAACCTTACTCCTGTATCTAGTAAATCTCCAGCTCTAACACACCACCTTGTCTTTCTGGATCTGATTACAAACTGTACACCCTCCCTCACCAGCCCAACACTTCCTCCTCAGCCCTATTTCTGTTCAAGTGTCTTCTAGATACAGAACTCTGGTTTCTTTGCATTTCTGTCCCATTTTACATTTACATAACAATTATCTATCTTTCTTAATCTTACATCCTTTATGCTTGATAAGGGAGAACACATCTGTATGCCTTCTGTTTTATCAAAATTGTTGTGGGTATGTCAACCAAAGGCAAATTCTTTGAATATAGAAGATATTACTGAATACTGATAGCAAAGCTATTAAAATGTTCATTAAAAAAAAAAAGAGAGAGAGAAAGGAGAGGCTAAATAGAATTGATTTGTTACTGAAATAGTAAAAATTGATCCTCACTTTGCCAGAAGGCTTTGGATGCATTAAAAAATTCAAGATCCTTTTCACCAGTTCACTATTTACACCCGATCTCTCCAAGTCAAGAACCTCGCAGATGCTCTTTAACATGGCATTTCTAAATCTGAAACAGAAAATGGAAAAAGCCAATGTGATTACGTAGGAAAATTTATAAACATTCTCCACAATATAAAGATAAGAGCTAACCCAACTGGCTCAGCCACAAACATTAAGAAAGCAGCCAGAGTTTCTCTGAATCTTAGAAATACTCCCAATACTCTTGACTGGTGCATGCACAAAATATAGCCAGGTACTATTAATAAACAGAAAACATAATTTACCATTTAAGTTTTAATGGTGGTATAAGAAAAAACTTTTCATTCACTAGAAAATAATGTAAAATTTTTCATTACTTAAAATTCACAAACTTATTAATTCTTCTGGCTGGTGATTAAATACTACATTTTCCCTTGAGTATTCCTACTGACAATGTCTCAAACAAGGTAATAGGTAATCATATTTAATACTCAAGAGTTTTAAACTACAGGGGACTTAATAAGAAACTTGTAAGAATGTATTATCTCATTAAAAAAATTGTTTAAAAAGAATATATCATCTTGTCTGCATTAGGATGGAAATTATTTCTATTAACTTGATTATCTTCAAAACAGTTTAAATGGCACTTACATGTGAGGGAATGGAGTGGCTGACACAGGAGTGGAAGAGTTTTTACTACATTTACATTCTCTTTGGACTTTCTGAATTTGGGGCTGTGTGAATAATTTACCTCCGTGTATCATTCTTCTAAGGAACAGAAATGTCTTTGAGCTTTCAATAATCTTTATAAGTCACTATTTTTCAGAAAGCAAGTTAATAGTTTATGATAAAAAAAAAGTTTATGATGACATGGTCTTGGAATTTAAAGCAAAGAATCAGCAGTCTACTGAAAATGTAAGGGCAGTTATACTTAAATGTTTAAAAAAAAAAAAGCTGAAGCACATTCTAAATGTGATTATTTATAAAGATAACTTACTTTTTCAACATTTCTTCCTTCTTTTTATATTGGATACTTCCTTTTTCAAATGGAAAGCCACTGAACTGACCCACATTCTTCTTTAATGAGGACACCTGAAAACGTTTCTCCTATTATTAATGCTACTTATTACCCAGTAATGTATACAAGAAAAATTTCAATGCCAACATTTTTCTTTTCACATCTGTCTCCATGTTACAATACTGGTTTAATCCACATTTTAAAATTCACAATGGAAAACTGCATTTGTTACTAAACTATTAACATTATAAAACGTTTACAAACTTAATTCTTTGAAAATAACAATTTGAATTTAAATGTATTTCATTTGGGAAATTTCCCGAGTAATTATAAAACCACAATTAAATGTTATCTGATAGCACCCAGGGAAGTGGAAAGTTACTACTTAAAAAACATTCTTATTCCCCGGCAGTTCAGTGGTTCCAGCTCTCAGCTCTCACTGTCAAAGCCCAGGTTCATTCTCTGGTTGGGGAATAAATATTCTACAAGCCAGGCAGTGCAGCCAAAATAAATAAATAGCTTAAAAAAAAAACTCCTTAAGTAATACAAGTTACCAGTAGTATTAATTTTTCAAACAAGAAAGTCAGGGATTTATTCTTTAAGAACAGAGTACCTCCAAAAGTCAGTATCATTTAGCAGTAATGGGACTTGTGTAGATCAGACTGTTGTCAGGGCTGAATGAGGTAACACACAGGAAAACAAAGCTTACCACGCTTCAGACAGTCTAACAATGTCAAGCTTTACTTTGCCCATGCATAGCCCAAAGCGAAGTGTCCTCAGTTGTATGCAATACTGAAGTTGTGTGACCAGTATTATGATCAGTAAATGAAACACTGATTTATTTTAACAAACTGTCAGCAAAAAATGACCCCCTGGTTTATCAGATATTTCCTCAAAATGAGAGGCAATATTCTGTATTGTTTATTCTGAATGGCTAGAAACATTCAAAAAATAAATTTCTAACATCACTAAATCAAAACTTTGATTTCACAATCTGAAATTTTAGTTTGGCTTAAAAACTATGGGCTTCCTGATAGCTCAGCTGGTAAAGAATCCGCCTGCAATGCAGGAGACCCCAGTTCGATTCCTGGGTTGGGAAGATCCGATGGAGAAGGGATAGGTTACCCACTCCAGTATTCCTGGGCTTCCCTTGTGGCTCAGCTGGTAAAGAATCTGCCCGCAATGCAGGAGACCTGGGTTTGATCCCTGGGCTGGGAAGATCCCCTGGAGAATACCCACTCCAGTATTCTGGCCTGGAGAATTCTGTGGACTGTATAGTGCATGGGGTTGAAAAGAGTCAGACATGACTGAGCGACTTTCACTTTCATTTAAAAACAACTACAGTATAAAGAGCTCTGGATGTTACAATACTAATGGCTATATCTAGCTACATGTCCTGGGATACGTCATTAAACTGTCTGTCAGTTGGCTCACTTGTACGGAATGGAGATTGATCTAGTTGATTTAGTTCTGGAACTAAAGTCCTTTCCAGAACTAAAATTATGTTCCTGTTGTAAAGTATTTTAACACATAAGTACATTACTAGGTAAAAAGTATAAAAAAGGTCTTACTGTTCCTGGTCTGTTGTAAAGCAGTTTATGGAGATTTCTAAGTTCATCTGTTTTCTTCTTACTCAAAAAGAAATGTATCCTTTCAATTTCACAAAGTTTCTGCCCTTTTCCTAGAATAAAAAAAATACCATGTTAAACACCCATTATGTGTTAGAACATATGAGAGTTATTTTTAGAGCTTAATTTACATATAACTTCTGCTCTCATAGGACAAATTAAATTACACCTGTAATATATTAGTACTGAGTAAACACTAAAAACTAAACACTGCTAAGCATCATTTTGTATACTGAGACATTTTCACTGCAGAATGAAAGGAATATAAACTTACCTTGTGCGATTGTAAACGGCTCTCTTTGTAAGGAAGAGACTTGCATCGTCAACCTCTCTACTTTCTTCTTCTCCCTCTTGCCTTCCACAATGAGGCTCTTTTCTAGAAGTTAATTTAACACTTCTTAAGTAAGGAAAAGTTTAAAGGATATATTATATCAACATGTAGGGGAAAAAAACTGTAGAAACCTAGTATCTTACTCTCCTAAGTATGATTTTGAGAAGCAAATGACACAACAGAGTTAGTGAAAATACTTGGTAAGTTAGTATCATCACTAAAATTTTTTTTTTGGTTCTACCACTTTATTGCCACCAACCCATCTCCCTCCACCCTCGTGCGCACATGCTCAGTCATGTAACCCCATGGACTGCAGCCCGCCAGGCTCCTCTGTCCATGGACTTCTCCAGGCAAGAATACTGGAGTGGGTTGCCATTTCCTTCTCTATCACCGAAAATTTTTAATTCGTAACATTTTATCTACCTGGCCAACCTCACAGAGGAACTGGTGCTTAAAAAAAAAAAAAAAAAAAATCAGAAAGCAAACTTTATCCAGCTACAATTATTGCTACAGAATTTGTGAAAAATCACCAAGATGTTCATTAACCTACAATTTGATTAAGACATATTCTATTTATCGGGATTCCGTTTACTGTACATCAAAAAACAGCAAGTTGAAACTGAAATATAAGAATTTCAAGAGATAACCAAGGAAAGCAGTAATTTAGTAAGCGGACAGAAGAAAGAAAAACAAGAACAATAAGGCAGAGCACCCAGGTTACTACAGCTAGGGTAAAATTCTCAAGTTAACATTTAAGGCAATCAGCTGGGATGCCATTACTTTGTAGTTTGATAGATGACGTTCACAAAAACGGTCATAAAACCTTGGGGGAAGAAAGTTTTGCAATGTTTAGGCTGGACTGCATTTTTTTAAGCTAGGTAGTATATACTTTAACACTTAAAACATTAAGCTCGATTTTCTAAAACCCATTTACTTTCTGAGATAGACTCAGACAAATAAGAGGACACTACATATTGCTGGAAGGCCTTCCATTCATTCACCTGAATGCCTGTTTTGTGCAAAGCTGCACCAGATACTAAGGGGGCATCAACAGATGATTAAGAAATTGACGGACTCCCCTGGTGGTCCACTGGCTAGGACTCTGAGCTCTCAATGCTGGGGCCCTGGGTTTGAGACCTGGTTGGGGAACCAGATCCCACATGTCACAACTAAGACCACGTGCAGCCAAATAAATAAATTAAAGAAAAAAAAGAAACTGAGTATTTCCTCAAAGAGACCATGTCTAGTAGAGTCTAGGAGACTCAAATATACTCCAAAGAAGATAATACAGTTCAAGAAAGATAAAATTGAAGTTCTGTGAGTTGATGAAAGAGTAATTCTTTTAGGATTATGGTAAAAGGATCAAAACATCAAAGCTGGCTTTGAAGGACAGGGAGGCTCTGCCCAGAAAGGATTAATAAAAAGAAAGGGCCTTCCGAAGGTGTGTCCTGGCCATGCTGAAGAAGGGACAGGCAGCACTCTAAAGCAACTCTGAAGATCGCCCGGTTTCCCTTCCCTGAAGGATGTGTGCCCTTCACTGGCCGTTGATTACCGTCTATAAGCTAATGACTTCCCTGGTCTACCTCCAGTCCAGAGCAGTCTCCTGTGCTTCACTGTCAACTGGACAGCTCCACTTCATGTCCTACCGGCGCCAAACTCAATGCACCCAAAACAGAAGTCATAATCATCTCCAAGCTCACTCACCTTCGTGAATTCTACGTTTCAGAAAATGGAAGTATAATCTACCCAGCTCCCAACGACAGAAACCTAGAAGTCATGTTTTATGAGGCATCTCCTGCCACCTTTCCCCTCACTCCCCAAACCGTTGCCAAGTCAAGTCAATTCCACCCCTTATTTGGCACAAATTTCAGTGCCGTGTTTCTATGATGCCTCACTAGTAGAGTTATATTTTCAGGGCTAAGTAGAATAAAAACATCCTCGATTTAAATTGTCACACAAACACCTCAGAGGAAAACAGAACAATAACAAATTTAAGAAAACTACAGAACTTCCTGGGCATTTTTTTTTAATTTTCACGTCTTTTTAAAAAAAAAAAAATCACAATTTGAACTATCAATCTCCCAAGCATTACTGTACTGGTCATTTATAGCGCCCTTATTTAACACATGACTTCTATAATTTTTTCCTGATGCGAAGAAATTCATCATCTCAGTGGTATCCAAAAGCAAAAACTGGAGGAAAAAGTGCTGAGAAAGTCTTGGACTGGCAGTGAAATACTGCAGCCAATTTTCAGTTATTACATTATGAATAATTTAAAATTAATCCGTATTTTTCTCCCAAGCGTTTCTGTACTTAAATGCGGGCATGCTTCCCCTCTTAGAGCACCTACCACTTTACACAAACAAAAGCACACCAAGTAATGTCAACCCAGATTGTATTCAATGGATTGGTTTAGGCTTGGGGGAAAAAAAAAACCACAAGCGTGAAACCTGAGTTTGGGACGAAAATCTCAAACCTCTTCCCAAGTTTGGCTGAGTCGTAATCAAGTATTAAATAAATCCAGATTGGGCTAATAACATCAGAGAATGCTAAGATCTCCAATACGGAGTTTTAAGTGGCTGGAAACATTTCATGAAGCTGGCATACCTCAAGACGCACTGCCCCGTGAATCCTGGATAAATTGACCGCAGGACCACTCCTCAATTCAGTAAGTTTCTCCCCGTTTCAAGCGTCCAGTCACATAGATCACTACTGTTCTCCCTCCACACCAAAACTGAGACAACTCTTGAGTTCTTTAACTTTCTTTTCACAGTTCACTGCTTTCGTACTCTACTTTAAGTAGCAACCGCTTTCACCGGTGTTTCCCCGTGAAAGTAACTCCCCAAAACCTCTGAAACGAACGTCTGCTGAAGTTCAGCACATATACTCGAACGATTAAAATATTTCCAGGTCTAGCATTAACAACTAATTCAATTCTTACTGTCAGAGCCTTACAATTTCGAAACGCAAAGGCTGTGTGCTGAAGAGCAAAAATAAAAGATTACCGTAGTACACCCCCAAGGCCAGCAATTAAAAAAACAAACAAAAAAAACAGATCTGAAACTTACAAACTTCCTGCCAAACGGTGAAATGTTATGAACGTCTGTTGCTGGTGAGAAGCAAACTGCACTCCGAAATAACAACGGAACGAGGATTTTGTTTTTGTTTTTCAAATTGGAATTCACAAAGTTATTTTCTCCGCTGCTGCTCGGAGCGCACACACACACACAAACCCCAGATAATTCCACATTCTTACTGAAAAAAAAAATCACTTCGACTGAGCGTCTCTAAGTGCACAAAGAGCCAGAAAAAGCGTTTTCGGTACAATCCATCACTAGGAAAGACGCCGTCCGCTCCCCACCTTTCTCTTCTTCCTCCTCCTCCTCCTCGTCGTCCTCGTCCTCCTCTTCACTTTCCTCTCTCGGGCCGGGCATGTCGGGCTCTTTTTCGGACGCGGGCTGGGCGGGGGCTGCCTCTCCCTCCGCAGCTGTGCCCGAGGAGGACATGCTGTGGACCTGCGGGCGCGGAGCACACCAAACCCCTCGGCTCGGTCTCCCCTCGCCCCCCGGCCGCCCCGAGCGGCTGGCCCACCCTGCGTCGCCCCAGGGAGCCGCGAGGAGCCCCAACCTCAAAGTTTGCCTCCCCGCGTAGCCGGGACGGCGGCGCTCACTCCCCCGGGGGGGCGGCTTTTCTCTCCGGCCCCGCGGGCCGTCGCGCGTCCCGAGGCGGGAAAGCGCGGCCGCCGCGCCGCCCCTCCCACCGCCCGGCCCCGCGCCGCCGGCCGCCCCGCATCCCCTCCCCTCCCCCCGCGCCCCAGGCCGCCGTCCAAATGGCCGCGGAGGTGCGGGCGGGGCCCCGCGCGCCCTCTCGGCCTCCCCTCGGCCGACTCGGCCCTCACCGTGGGTCCCGGCGGCCGCGGGCCTGGCGCGCGAGGGCACGAAGAGGCTCCCGGAGGCGGTGACGGGCGCCGAGGAGGACGCGCACGGGCCGCTCGCTGGCGTGACGCTCGCGCCGCGCTCTCAGCTGCCCAGAATCAACAAGATTTTCAAAATGGCGGTTAGGGAAGGAAAGCGGGAATGCGGCGGCCAATCAGGGCCGCGAGCTGGGAGTTGGCGCGCGCGGGGCTGGGGGGGGCGGGGCGGGCGGTCGCCTCTGAGGAAAGCCCGCCGGGCTGGGGTGGAGCCTCGAGAGGTCGCCCCGGCCGCGGGCGCAGGGACCTCGCGCCCTCCCGGGCCGCCTCGGTGACGTCCCGCCGCCGATCCGGCGCTCCGCCGGGAAAGCCGACAGGCCGCGTCGCGGGCGGCGGGCGGGAGCGGGCGCGGGGCCGGCGTGGCGGCGCTGAGCGGAAGAACGCTAGGGGGCCTGCCTGTGTATTGTCTCCGCGGCTCGTTCCCGGAAAGGAGGAGGAGCGGCCGTGGGTCCGGGAGGCGGCGGGAGGGAGGGAGGGTGAAGAAGTTTACAACCAGTTAAGTCCCTGCTACAGTTATTTCCCAGAGGTTGAGGGGAATTACTAAGTGAGTGATCTCCTTTGGGTCTCAGAGATCACGCTGCTGCTGAGGACTCCTGAATCTGCTGTTAGGAGGACCCCATCGTTTGCAAAGTGCATCGCGAGGAAAAAGATCCTACTGCATAGAAAGTTCGCGTCACCGGAGACAAAAAGATTTCCAGACCCGTAAATGTTAGGGGGAAGTCGTGTGTGTTCGTTACAATAGAAGAAAAAACGGTATCGCCCAGTCCAGACTCTTCTCCTGGAGACGTGTGCCATCTCAGAATCCTTTAAAACTTAAAAAAAAAAAAAAAAAAAAACAACACATTGCTCCCATAGAGCTCCCATAGAGTTTCCTGGCCTGTAGGTCGAAACCCTCGCAATAAACTCACATTTGGCTTTGTTAAAACGGAACACTGCTCCTCCCCTACACCCCGCTCAAATGCTCCACCTTTGTGTCTGTGATCTCCGTGGTTTCACGCCCCACGCCGAAAACCACTGTCTGCCCAAAGGATCCTTTTATTGGACGCACTTATATTAGAAACAGGGTCGGTTAAATTTGCCCCAATGGATTCCACTTTGTATGGCAAATATTAGACATAGTCTTTGAATCTTCTCTTTTCCTTTTGTGCCCCTACGGAAAACATAAGCGAGTTCTGTCTGAAAACATAAGCAAATTCTGTCATTTCTTCCCTCAAATTGTAAACCATCTCCCACTCTTCTGGGGCCACTCAATCCTGTCCACTCTCTTGTTTTGCTTGGATTTTGACATAGTTCCTCACTGATCAGGTGGCTTCCACGTTGCTGCCTCCACCTCCTACTAGTCACATGGCAGCCAAGGTAATCTGTGGGAGTTTTTTGTTTTCATTTACTCTTGCTTAAAACTCCAATAGCTCTACGCTGAAGTGCTTCTCCTACTCCAATACCATCACTATTCTCTTTCCATTCTTTTTCAGTAATTCACTTATTCATTCAAAAATATTTGTTGCAAACCTCCTCTCTGCCAGTCACTAAGACCTGCCATCTTCAAGCTTACATTCTAGTTGAGACAGTGAACAAGTGAATACACTATACTGTGAATAGCTATAAAAGTAAAGTAGATTAAAAGAGATGTGAAGTACCAGTAGGATGGATGGGGTTTTATTTTACGTATTTGATACTTAAGGAAGATCTTGTTAATAAGATGGCATTTGAAAAGAGATCCTAACTACTAATAAATGAGAGCAGTGGAGATAGTGGATATATTCTAAGAATCCTCTGGAGTTTTGAATGTGATTTATGGATGATTTGGGGGTTTTCAGTCAATGTAAGTGTTAGTCACTCAGTCGTGTCCAACTTCTTGCAACCCCATGGGCTGGAGCCCCCCAGGCTCTTCTGTCCATGGAATTCTCCCGGCAAGAATACTGGAGTGGGTTGACATTCCCTTCTCCAGGGGCTCTTCCTGACCCAGGGATTGAACCTGGGTCTCCTGCACTGGGGGCAGATTCGTTAGATCTGAGCCACCAGGGAGGCCCCAATAAACAGCCATTTACTGAGATGAGGAAGACCTCAGGGATTGGGGAGGAGGGGTATTTGTTGTGGGGAGGGACAAGGAGTGGTGGGGAAGGAAATCAGTTATTTCGTTTAGGCCTGTTAGGTTTGTGTGTGTATGCTCAGCCACTCTGTCGTGTCCAACCTGCAATCCGCATCACAGGTAGATTCTCTACCACTTGCGCCATCAGGGAAGCCCAGTGAGATTCCTGTTAACTCCAAATGGAGATTCAGACTAGGCAGTTGGATGTGAGAGTTGCATGCAGGAGAAGCTCTAGTTCACAATATAGATGTGGGAATTGTCACTATATAAGAGGGCTTCTCTGGTGGCTAAGATGGTAAAGAATCTGCCTGCAAAAAAAAAAAAAAAAAAGAATCTGCCTGCAATGCAGGAGATCCAGGTTCAATCCCTGGGTCGGGAAGACCCCCTGGAGAAGGGAATGGCAATCCAGTAGATGGTATTTAAAGCCCTGAGCCTGAAAGACCTCATTCAGTTTAGTTCAATTGTTCAGTCATGTCCCACTCTTTGTGACCCCATGGACTGCAGCATGCCAGGCCTCCCTGTCCATTGCCAGCTCCCGGAGTTTACTCAAACTCTTGTCCATGGAGTTGGTGATGCCATCCAACCGTCTCATCCTCTGTCGTCCCCTTCTCCTCCTGCCTTCAATCTTTCCCAGCATCAGGGTCTTTTTGAATGAGTCAGTTCTTCACATCAGGTGGCCAAAGTATTGGAGTTTCAGCTTCAACATCAGTCCTTCCAATGAATATTCAGGAATGATTTCGTTTAGGATGGACTGGTTGGATCTTCTTGCAGTCCAGGGGACTCTCAAGAGTCTTCTCCAACACCACAGTTCAAAAACATTAATTCTTCAGCGCTCAGCTTTCTTTACAATCCAACTCTCACATCCATACATGACTACTGGAAAAACCATAGCTTTGGCTAGACGGACCTTTGTAGGCAAAGTAATGTCTCTGCTTTTTAATATGCTGTCTAGGTTGAAGGGCCTCACTAGCAGAGTGAATATCAACAGAGGTGAGGAGAGGGTCAAGACTGTACACTGGAGCTCACCAGCTCCAGGTTCAGGAGAGGAAGCTGAAGCAGCAAAGGAGAGGAGCTGGTGGGTTTGGCAAATATGTGGGAGCTTTAGAAGTTCTTACTCCTTTGAATTTCTCAGTGAAATCAGAAGTAGAATCCTTGGCAGTGAGTGTGGAAGAGGACAGTTGGTGGTTTCAGAGAGAGGAATGGGAGCTATTCATATGGGAGAAGGGGGGATGAATGTGGTAGGGTTGCCAGGCAGTGGCGAGGAGGAGCCATTGACATTAGTGGCCAAGAAGTCAGAGTGAGACCAGCCAGGATTATATTTTTTCTGCATCCATATTCAGCTACTAGGAGTAGGTGTAGAAGTAGTGAAGATTTGGATTTAACCAGGTTTGCCTTTTGTCAGACAAGTATAAAGACAGGAGAGAAAGGTGAGTTGAAGATGTGGGTGGGACAATGAACATAATGATGGAGCGGAGAATCAGAGCTGAGTAGGGAGGGAAGGAACATGAGAGGGGTGAGACATACTGAAAATGGGCAGGATGAAGAAGGAAGGTCTTTCTTTCCATTGTTGCATTTATCACTGCCTGAAAATTTTAGTTGCTTACTGTCTGTCTTCCTCACTAAAATGTAAGCTCCTTGTGGCTGCAGGGACTTTGTCTTGTTCATCACAGTATTCTTGACACCTGAAGTAGGCCCTGACACCTAGTAAGTGATCAATAGGGATTTGCCAAAAAAAAAAAAGAAAAGAAATAGGGATTTGCCAAATGCAGGGACACGAAAACAACCTTTTATTGTGAAGATTCAGAGCATTTTTTTGTTTATTGTGATGAGATGATATATCAGAATAAGACAGGTTCTTTTGGTAAAAGTTTACTTAACAGCAGTTAAACAATTTACAGGTTAACAATGGAAAGTTTGGTTTCTCGCTCTGTAAAGCTCTTGGTCAGGTCAGACAGTTCCCTGGGGCTTTCTTTCCTGTGGTTTAATGATTGCTCTAAGCTCCTTTAGGTCTTGAGGTCTCATCATCTCAATAGGAGTCCTTAGTGTTCACTATGTTAGGGGAACAGAATAGGACAAGAACTTGTCCTTTGGCTAGTGGCCAGATGGGTCATACCACCCCACCTAACTACAAAGAATCTAGGCAACCTGGGGGCACATACGAAGTAACTGGTGACATGGCTGTATCATAATTACCACCAAATAAGGTACCACTGAGATCAATGGGGGAATGTGCTTGAAGATATTTGTCAGTTTTATTTTAGAAACATTAAAAATCCTGATTCTTAAGTTTTTTGTTTCATTTGTGCCTTGAGGACTTTTTACATCTACTGCACACAGATATCTTATCTTTCTTCTGCACACATCTAGCTCTTACACACACATATCTCTCTTTCTCAGACTACAGGTTTCATGGGCAGAGCCCACGTCCATGCTACTTATTATTCTCTTCCAGTATTTGGCACAATGCCTGACACAAATAATTTTAAAATATGTGTTTAATTGAAATGCATCCCCTTTGGGTTCTAAGACAGTGGCATAAGGCTGTTGTCTGGATGCTATTTAAAGACCTTCCAGCAATATCAGCTCTGTAAATGATTGTGGCTTATTCATGACCGATGACCAGATTCTCATTTTAACCCAGTCATAAACATAAATATAGTGACACATTTGACTCTTCTAAAAACAAGATATCATACTCTATCTTGGTAGAGTTAGCCAAAGTCCACAGGTTAGTAATTTGAGATTAGGTTTGAAAATATGTGAATGCAATGATATCCAGTTGGTTGATAGACTGGATATTCTAGCTTTGACAATAGCCAGAGAAGACTATTCATAGTAAACGGTAGGAAATGGTGAGAGAAATGGTGAGACAAGATAAGTTAGAGAACAAAGAATAAGTGGTTACCAAGTTTTGGCTCTAGAATCTAATTTTGCTCTAAATCTAGCAAATAACATTTGTAACACATTTATTAATATATCCTTATCAATTGTTTCATGGTATGAGACCAAAGAAATAGTGATGATAGAGCTTTGATATTACTTCTTTTGTTTGCTGTAAAATAAAGAGATCATCTCTGTTGAGAGGGGTTTTTCTGCTTATGGACTAATATTCAATGTTTAGATTATATTTAATGACATTGCTGTTGGCAGAATCATAATATCAGAAGCAGAAAAATGTTTTCCACTACAAGTTGGCTAGAAATCCTCAGCATTGTCACAAGATTGTCAAAATGGAGTGTTCTCTTAGAAAATGAATGTGTAACTCTAAAATATTTCTGTCCAATACTCCCTGGCGGTCCAGTGGTCAGGCTCCATGCTCTCAGTGCTGAGGGCCTAGGTTCAATCCCTGTTCAGGGAACTAAAATACTGCAAGCTGCAGGCCCTTCCTTCCCCCCTCCCCTCCCTGCAAATTCTATTTTGAATCTATAGACTTTTATAAATAAAACATTTCCTTTTTCAAATGACTCATTTAAAGGAATTAGAGAAGGTTGGAGTGGGTATCTTCCCCACTCAAACCCAAGGCAGCTTAGGTTTAAAAAATGAAACTTAGAATAAACAGATGTTTGCATATTAGGAAGAGAAAAAGTTGTTTTTTTTTTTAAAGAAGATGTTACCTCCTAATAATAGTTTTTTGGAAAAAATAAACTGGTTTTTGTCTCTTTCCCCTTCCCATCTCAATCTAATCCAGTGAGTCTTAAGTGGGGACAGGGTATTATACCCTGAGGGGACACTTGGCAATATGGAGACATCTGTTGGTCCACGTAGAGGGGGGATGCTACTGGCATCTACTGGGTAAAGGCTTCGATGCTGTTTAGACATCCTTTAATGCACAAGGCAGGTCACACAACAAAGAATTATTTGGTTCAAAACATCAGTGGTGCTGAGAGGACTTCCCTGGTGGTCCAGTGGCTAACATTCTGCGGCTTCCAGTGCAGGGGGGTCCAGGTTCAATCCCTGGTCAGGGAAGTAGATCCTACATGCCGTAACTAAAAGAGAAAAAAAAAAATCCCACATTCTGCAACTAAGACCTGGTGCAGTCAAAAAACACTGATGGTGCTGAGATTAAGAAATCCTAATCTAATGCGACGTACAGTATTTTGTTATCCTGGCACTCCAGTTAAACTGCTCTCATAAAGACCAATAATGATCTCGGAATAGACAACTGAAAGACTTCTTTAGAAACTCCTATACTTTTTATTGGAGAAGGAAATGGCAACCCACTCCAGTATTCTTGGCCTGGAGAATCCCATGGACAGAGGAGCCTGGTGGGCTACAGTCCATGGGGTTGCAAAGAGTCAGAAACGACTGAGTGACTAACACACATGTACTTTTTATTGTTGTTTAGTCACTAAGTTGTGTCTGACTCTTTTATGACCCCGGGGACTAAAGCCTACCAGGCTCCTCTGTCTACGGGATTTCCCAGTCGAGAATAATGGAGTGGGTTGCCATTTCCTTCTCCAGGGGTGTTTCCTGACCCAGGAATCAAAGCCATGTCTCCTGCATTGGCAGGAGGTTGTTTTTTTTTTAACCAATGAGTCACCAGGGAAGCCCTACTGCTATATTTTTACTTTGTTTATGCAGCATTTGGTACTGTTTAAGCACCCCTTCTTTCAAAAGTTTTTTCTCTTGAATTGCATGAACTTGCTTTCTCTTGGGTCTCCTCCTTTGCTGGCTATCTTGCATCTGTTATCCTCTTAAAAGTTGGTGTTCTTCAGGGATCCCCATAGGCCCTTGGTTGGCTCCTTACACGTGAGTTTCCTGGGTGATCTCATCCACACCCATGGTATCAATGATGTCTAGATTAATAAAGTCCAAATCAACATATTTGACAACTTACTTGCTCTTTGAGCATCATACTGTTATAATCACCTATTATATTTCTTCACCTAATATCCCATTTTTGTCTGAAATTCAACATAGTAAAGCTAAACCCATTCTCTAGCATACCTCTCCTCTTTTTATTTTTATTTATTTATTTTTGGCCATGCTGTGAGGCTTGTGGGATCATAGTTCCTGACCAGGGACTGAACGTGGGCCACGGCAGTGAAGGCACTGATTCCTAATCACTGGACCATCAGGGAATTTCGTCTCCTCTTCTTATTAGATTTATTTCCTTACTTATTTATGAAGTAGAAAAGAACAGCTTTATTACTTTGCCAGGCAAAGAGGACCACAGCAGACTAACGCCCTCAAAACTGTGTCCTGACCTGCAAGAGGCAGAGAGGAGTTTTATCGTCATGGGGTCAAAGGGGAAGATGTGATCAGTTCGTGGGCATTCTTCTGATTGCTTGGTGATGAGGCAGTTGTGAGTCAGCATCATCAGGCTGGTTCCAGCCAGTCTGGGGTCTGTCTCCCTGCTTGTGGGCAGCAGACAGTTTACTTCTCCCACCTGGGGGAGTTTCAGCATCTGCCAAAGTTCAGGTGGGAGACAGGAAGACCTTGCAGAAGGGTTACAGGCCCAGCGCCGCAGAGCCTTCCTGTGACATGGTCACATGGGATTTTAGAAATTGCCCCTTTGGGAGATACAAGGTGTGTGCAGGCAGTCAAGGTCAGCTCTCAGACTTGAGGAGGAAGAAAAGAAGGGAAGGAAAGAGATTCCTGATTGTATTCAATTCCCATTTCAGATGGTTGAGGAAGCCTGTCTGTGTCTATATGTTTGGCTTCCAGGTGATAGACCGGTTACCTCTTAAACAATCCCCTCCCCTCCCCCCTCCTGAAGTTATGTTGACTGCATTTCTATTACTTGCAACCATATACTCCTGAGTCATACAATCCACTATGAATTCAAGGATAATGCTTTTGCTTTGGACTTATTTGTAGATTCAGCTCTTACCCCAGTATCAAAGTAGATTGCACCATATAAATACAAAATAGATACTGGATACAAAAATATCTGTGAGTCAATTAATGAAGCAAAAAGGAAAGGGAGAAAGGAAACAAGGGAAAAGAGCAGTAAAGAGGTAGTTAAAATTAAGAGGAGAGGAGAAATAGAAAAGAAAAAATATGAAGGAAAATTGAGGATGTGCTCAGTCATGTCTGACTCTCTACGGGCCAGGTTTCTCTGTCCATGGAATTTTCCAGGCAAGAATACTAGAGTGGGTTGCCATTTCCTCCTTCAGGGGATCTTCCTGACCCTAACCCAGGGATCAAACCCACATCTCTTGCGTCTCCTGCATTGGAGGCAGATTCTTTACCATCTGAGCCACCAAGGAAGCCTATATGAAATAGAGTTATGTATAAATAAAGTGCTTTGTAAAAAAAAAAAGAAAACCAGAAAACCCAAACAGACCATTTTCTCTCTTATTTCTATTTACCTCTATTATTTCTCAATTGTTGACAATCACTGACTCCCCTCCCTCCACCCCCTATGAACTTCTTGTGGGGTGGATTACCAAAAGGCATGAGGATCCACAAGCTGCTATTTGCCTGGATAATCCTATGGACAGAGGAGCCTGGCAGGCTGCAGACCACGGGGTCACAGTCCGACAGGACTGGGTGACTAACGCCAACAATACATTCATTGACCAGGTGCCCTTTCTAAAGCTCTTCTCCCTGTTTTCTCTCATTCCTATCTCCTGTCCTCATTTTTTTTCCTGCCTGCAGCAAGTAGTCTTTCTTAAGCAAAAATCTGATCTTGTCATTGTCTTTCCAATGCCTCGCTATTGTTTGTGGAATATAGTGCAATTTTCAAGCATGGCCTAGAAGATTCTGCACGATCTGCTTACCTCTTTAGCTGTCTCTCCATTCTTCCTCCTAAACACTCCCACTCCTGCCCCTAGGAAACAATCTTCCAGCCAAAAATCAATGAGCTTCTTTAAATTCTCTGAATTACTAAGTTTTTCTTATTTTGGTTTTCTCTATGCTTACCACCATCCCCCTTGCCCCCACAAACTCTTTCTCCTCTGCCTCCCTGGGCTTCACGTCTACCTACCACTCTCTCGGAGTGCCATCCTCCATGAGAGGATGGTCTATTTATTTATTTCTTTATTTGACTGCACCGGATCTTAGTTGCGGCAAGCAAACTCTTTGTTGGCATGTGGGAATCTAGTTCCTGGACCTAAGATAGAACTCCGCACCCCTCCCTCCCCCCACCCCCCACATTGGGAGCAGGGAAGTCTTAGCCCCTGGGACACCAGGGAAGTCCCAGAGCATCTACTTTCAAAAGCCTGTCTGCTTGGCTATCCCTCTATGCAGCTTGCTGAGATAAAGGATGTTACCTTATTTGTTACCTCTTCTATAACCTCCTCTCCCCCTCTTCCTCTGTTACCTGAGGGGGTCCTTTCATTTGCAACAAGCTGTTTAAAGAGTTTATTTTCTGACACTGGCCTCCTGCACAACAGAAAGCTCTGACAATGCTAGTGAGTATCCTTTTTTTTTCTTCAGTCCTTAGATTAAAAAGTCATCTGATAAATTTAGGAAAGACAGGATTCACTTAGAGTCTATTTAGTAGGCATCTGCATTTTCCAGAGCTCTGTTATGAACTGGTTGCTTCTCAAGTTATTTGGTTGGCCCAAAAGTTCATTTGGTTTTTTCTGCAACATCTTATGGGAAAACCCAAATGATCTTCCTCACCTAGGGATCTGACCAGGGTCTCCTGCACTGCAGGCAGATTCTTTACCATCTGAGCCACCAGGGTCCCTAGAAAAAAATCCTCAGTTCAGTCACTCAGTCATGTCCGACTCTTTGCAACTCCATGGACTGCAGCAGGCCAGGCTTCCCTGTCCATCACCAACTCCCAGAGTTTACTCAAACTCATGTCCATCGAGTCAGTGATGCCATCCAACCATCTCATCCTCTGTCGTCCCCTTATCCTCTTGCCCCCAATCCCTCCCAGCATCAGGGTCTTTTCCAATGAGTCAACTCTTCCCATGAGGTTTCAGCTTCAGCATCAGTCCTTCTAATGAACACCCAGGACTGATCTCCTTTAGGATGGACTGGTTGGATCTCCTTGCAGTCCAAGGGACTCCCAAGAGTCTTCTCCAACACCACAGTTCAAAAGCACCAATTTTTTGGCGCTCAGCTTTCTTCACAGTCCATCTCTCACATCCATACATGACCACTGGAAAAACCATAGCCTTGACTAGACGGAACTTTGTTGGCAAAGTAATGTCTCTGCTTTTTAATATGCTATCTAGGTTGGTCATAACTTTCCTCCCAAGGAGTGAGCGTCTTTTAATTTCATGGCTGCAGTCACCATCTGCAGTGATTTTGGAGCCCAAAAAATAGAGTCTGACACTGTTTCCACTGTTTCTCCAGCTATTTCCCATGAAGTGATGGGACCAGATGCCATGATCTTAGTTTTCTGAATGTTGAGCTTTAAGCCAACTTTTTCACTCTCCTCTTTCACTTTCATCAAGAAGCTTTTTAGTTCCTCTTCACTTTCTGCCACAAGGGTGGTGTCATCTGCATATCTGAGGTTATTGATATTTCTCCCAGCAATCTTGATTCCAGCCTGTGCTTCTTCCACCCCAGCACTTCTCATGATGTACTCTGCATCTAAGTTAAATAAGCAGTGTGACAATATACAGCCTTGACGTACTCCTTTTCCTATTTGGAACCAGTCTGTAGTTCTATGCCCAGTTAACTGTTGCTTCCTGACCTGCATATAAGTTTCTCAAGAGGAAGGTCAGATGGTCTGGTATTCCCATCTCTTTCAGAATTTTCCACAGTTTATTGTGAGCCACACAGTCAAAGGCTTTATCATAGTTAATAAAGCAGAAATAGATGTTTTTCTGGTGTTGTAGCCATGTGTTCCGGGAAACAAACTCACTCAGAAGGACAATACAGATAGTGGAATGCCATTTATTACACTGGCGGACCCAAAGCAGAGTATCCTCTTAGCCAAGGACCCCAACCAGTTTTTGTGAAAACCTTATATACCCTAAGTGTACTTTCTCAAGCCCACCTCCCAAAATTCCTTGAAACTAGTCTGGACAAGGGAAAAGAGAGATACGATCAAAGGTAACCCATGATTCATGTGTCACAAGACTAGATAAACAGTGGATATTTATCAATAGGCTGGTGGTCATATCCCGATAAACATAATGGAATTTACCACTTTGTTCTGTTACAGAGATAATTAGCATATTCTTTTAGGTAACAGAGAGTCCAAGTACAAGTCCTGAGGCTCTTTTATCAGGGGTCTGGTTTTCCATTGGTGTGCCATTTCTATAGACACCAGGCACAAAGTTTAGAGTCCACTGGGAGGGTGACCATGCGTGTAGCCTAATGTTTGCAGCCTGGCCTAAGATGGAGTCCAGCTCTGTCTGTTTCCTCCTTCACTGGAACTCTCATGCTTTTTCGATGATCCAGCGGATGTTGGCAATTTGATTTCTGGTTCCTCTGCCTTTTCTAAAACCAGCTTGAACATCTGGAAGTTCACGGTTCACGTATTGCTGAAGCCTGGCTTGCAGAATTTTGAGCATTACTTTACTAGTGTGTGAGAAGAGTGCAATTGTGCGGTAGTTTGAGCATTCTTTGGCATTGCCTTTCTTTGGGATTGGAATGAAAACTGACCTTTTCCAGTCCTGTGGCCACTGCTAAGTTTTCCAAATTTGCTGGCATATTGAGGGCAGCACTTTCACAGCATCATCTTTCAGGATTTGAAATAGCTCAACTGGAATTCCATCACCTCCACTAGCTTTGTTCATAGTGATGCTTTCTAAGGCCCACTTGACTACACATTCTAGGATGTCTGGCTCTAGGTGAGTGATCACACCATTGTTATTATCTGGATCATGAAGATCTTTTTTGTACAGTTCTTCTGTGTATTCTTGCCACCTCTTCTTAATATCTCCTGCTTCTGTTAGGTCTATACCATTTCTGTCCTTTATCGAGTCCATCTTTTCATGAAATGTTCCCTTGGTATCTCTAATTTTCTTGAAGAGATCTCTAGTCTTTCCCATTCTGTTGTTTTCCTCTCTTTCTTTGCATTGATTGCTGAGGAAGGCTTTCTTATCGCTCCTTGCTATTCTTTGGAACTCTGCATTCAAATAGGAATATCTTTCCTTTTCTCCTTTGCTTTTTGCTTCCCTTCTTTTCACAGCTATTTGGAAGGCCTTCTCCGACAGCCATTTTGCTTTTTTGCATTTCTTTTCCATGGGGATGGTCTTGATCCCTGCCTCCTGTACAATGTCACGAATCTCCGTCCATAGCTCATCAGGCACTCTGTCTATCAGATCTAGTCCCTTAAATCTATTTCTCACTTCCACTGTATAATCAGAAGGGATTTGATTTAGGTCATACCTGAATGGTCTAGTGGTTTTCCCTACTTTCTTCAATTTAAGTCTGAATTTGGCAATAAGGAGTTCATGATCTGAACCACAGTCAGCTCCCGGTCGTGTTTTTGCTGACTGTATAGAGCTTCTCCATCTTTGGCTGCAAAGAATATAATCAATCTGATTTTGGTGTTGACCATCTGGTGATGTCTACTACCCTTAAATTATGGGCTTCCCTAGTGGCTGACCGCTAAAGAACTCTGCATTGCAAGAAATGCAGGTTCTATCCCTGGGTCAGGAAGATCCCCTGGAGAAGGATATGGCAACCCACTCCAGCATTCATGCCTGGAAAATCCCATGGACAGAGGAGCCTGGCAGGTTACAGACCATGGATTCAAGAGTCAGACATAATTTAGCAACTAAACCACCAATCACCATCACCATTAAATTACAACCTGACATGAATAATGCTACACTCTAACCTACTCCATATACATACATTGACACATAAATGAACACATAAATGCCATTTAACAACTCACCACTGAGAGGATGAGATGGCTGGATGGCATCACTGATGCACTGGACTTGAACTTGGGCAAACTTTGGGAGATGATGAGAGGCAGAGAGGCCTGGCTGCTGCAGTCCATGGGTTGGCAGAAAGTCGGACATGATTGGGTGACTGAACAACTCACCTTCTACATTGCCAGTAGGGATATGTCACTCTGAGAGCTTACCTGTTAGTGATACAGCGATGTTTCACAACTCCTTTCCATCACTCTCATCTTTGCTAGTATTGCTCAGTATGCTCTGCTTTTTGCTCGTTCATTTGTCACTAGATTTCTCTTTTAATACTTACGTCTGCTCCTCCCCAGAACTTCAGGACTGCATCACTCTTGAGAACGGAGGCCCCAGGCACACCCAGTACCCAAAGCCAAGTGAAATTAATTGCTCTTACCCTGACTTGGGGCCCTGATAGGTGGTAGGTATCGACAATACTAGCAAAAGAGATCTGTCCCGATTTGCACAGCTGAACGTATCCTTCTCGGGGCCAACCGAAAGTTCTGGCAACCTAAGTGTAACTGGTGGGGACGTCTACATTTTAAAAACAATGAAATGGAAAGAGCTATTCTGGAAAAATTAGACTGACTGGCAGGAGAGTCTCAGAGCGCAATCAACATCAACTGTCGAAGAGATGCCGCGATTAGAACAAATGAGGACGGAGGCAGGGGATGAATGGAAGTGATTCCTGCTTTGAACCTCAGATAAAAGGTTTTTTTCTTTCTTTTTTTTTTTTTCTGAAATCGCCCAGCCCCAGAATTTCAAGGATCGCGTTCGCTGCCTGCTTCCTAAAGAGAGCTCGTTTCTGGGGGAGGTGTGTGCGTGCACGCGCGGGGGAGGCAAGGCTCGGGAGAGGGGCCCCAGCTCTCCGGAATAAACAGCAGGGGGAGAAGGGGAGCGCGCCGAGGCGGGCGGGAGGGGTTGGGGAGGCAGCATCGGGGGCAAGGGCCGGGGGAGGGGCCTCGAGCCGCGCGCAGGGGCTGGTAGCCTGGAGATCTTTGCGCCTCCGGTACCTGGAGCTGCTGCCTGGGGAAGCTGACAGCGGACCTCCGCGGGCCTGCGCCCGCGCCCTGCCCCTCGGGGTCTCCCCGCCCGGGGAGCCGACCTCGCGCGCACGGTAAGGAGGGACGCGGGGTGCTGCCCTCGCCCCGGGCCAGGTGCCTGCTCGGCCTGCCCAGGCTGTCACCCCCTACTCCTTCCCTCGCCCCTTCCCCGGCCCCCTAGGCGCCGGGCTGAGCCTCGGGCGGTCGGCCCGCTGGGACTCGGACCCTCGCGGACCCCCGCCTCCTCTCCGTTCTCCCTCCTCTCTTTATCCCCAACTCCCCCCCGGGCAGCTCCGAAACCCCGCGCCCCCGGCCCCGGGAGAGAGGGGCGACGGGGGTGGGGGTGTCGTACACCCTGCCCAGGTGTGTGTCGCAAGCACCGGCGCACCGATTTTCCCCGGAGTCTGGTCATTTCCAGGCTGAGATCACAACTCTTTCTCCTTCCAACACATACCCTCCCCCACTTTTGTTACTATCCTAACTTTGGGAGGATATTAACCCCTGGTCAAGGTAGCTGTCTTATCTTTTGTATCTGCACCAAACAGGGATTGAGGTGCCTTGGTTTTATTTTTGTTTTTCCTGAAAATGAAACACTGTGATAAGTTTACAGGGGGTTCTGGGTGATTGCGGCGCTAGAACTTTATCATAGTTTAAAATAATAGCTCCTACTCGGATGTTGAGAGCCTGATTAAGAAATGGCAAGGTGTGTGCGTGTGCGAACAGTCTTTCGTGTATTGAAGGAAAAAAAAAAAAAAAAAGAATTCCAGGTGATTACGATGCGCTCTCTCTCATAATTACCTGAAAATATCTATCAGGTCCTTATGAGAAGGAGAGTGGGCACCCAGCTGTTGGTAAACATCAGCTGAAAATCGTAGAGTGAACAGGGAGTTTAAACGGAGTGAAAGCTGGTTCCCTTCAAACTGATGAGTTTGGTGCGTGTCATTGGTTTTAAGACGGCGTGTCATTGGTTTTAAGAGGGTAAACAGTTCCTTTGAAATTCAGATGTAGGATAGAGAGAAATACTGCACTTGAAAGAGCCCTTGTTAAAGAGTTAGCTTTTACACATCAACTTTTAAAATGTAAGAACTGCTTCGCAAGTACTCTGGCAATTAGAGAGGACCGAGGCCTATTCTCCTGGGAATCAGAAAAGCTTCCTGCATTGTGCTTGCACTGGCTGACTTTCAGTCACCACTGGCAGTTTTACTTGTTGGTTGTTTTAAGGCTAAAGACCCGAATGAACATATCTCTAGGAACTAAAAGAGGAATTATCTTGTAAATTGATTTAGGTCTTGTTTACATTCTTCTTTATTTGAACCAAGCTCTTCTACCCTGACTTGGTTAAGAGTGTAAATTGTATTGTATTTGAGTTTGCAAACTGTGTCAAACTGTGTCGCATCTCAAACTGTGTCATTGATGTTCACCTGCTGCTTTTCATGTATATGTATACCTGAATCATTCTAAGTACCTAATAAACTCTGAGTGTAACTGCTAGGGAAAATAAAGATTTGCATTTGTCTTTTGGAAATTTGAGGTGAAGGACTAATTTTTTTCAAACACCACAAAGTAGGCATAATGGTAAATCATACAACATTTTATGACATAAGATGCTTGTTATGAAACAGGAATAGTATTTGATACTTGCTTTCAAGGATATTAAGGGCAAGTAGGCGACTGTCTGTAAAGCATTTTGAACTTTCAGAGTCACTGTCTAGGTATTGAGCCAATGGGATTGCTTTCCTGGCAAACTTTTTCTTTCTCCTTTCTAAAATTAACTTTCCCCTAGGAAAAATAGTGCAGATACACACAATTTAGCCAACCAAGTCCAGAAGATGCTGTGTTTGAGTTTTAACAGTGACCTTAATTCCTTCCTGTATATCTCGTGTTTGCAGCTTATGACACAAAATATGCAGAAATATTCATTACCCACTGACATTCTTAAAGCATTGGCTTCATGAGGGGAGTTATGGACAGAGTACAACATTGTGTTATAAAATCTGTTGGCTTGGGGAAAGCTATTATTATTTTCCTATGGTTTTTGTGTATTTGTGTGTACACTGGGTCTGGGACTTACATAATTATGTATATATATGTAACACATGTTTTTAATAGGAATGAAAACCCACAATATTTTTCTTTGTGGCAGAGCACTGTAAGCATTAGGTTTTGATTACTTTTTCATGCCAATTTTAATATGACAGAACTGAAAACTTCAAGGAAATAATTCCATAAAGAGCTATTTGGAACTGAAGGCCTTTTTAATGAAAGATGTTTGAAGCCCTTAGTCTATGCGCTTAGCATCCGCTGAGCAATTCTTTGTGAGCGAGTAAGGGCGGTAGATCCAATTCTGGCAACCTCAGACACTGGATGATTAGACCCTGTCACTCTTCTCCAGACCTTTAATTTAGTCTGTAACTTGATGCTTCACTGACCCCACACTCTCCCTGCCACGCTAGCTCACAGAGGAATTGTTGGCACTCTGGGTTGAATTTTTTCCCCTCCCATCAATTACAACGTTTGCATTGGTTGCAGAATGCAGTTACATTTTTAGCTCAGTATTCTAAGAAATACCTTTAGCCACAGGGAGAGTAGGCTTAGGGCAGCCTCGCTCACAAATTGCCTTATTTAATCATGCTATGTTAATTTAATTTCTATGATTCACCTACATAGAAATAATCGAGTCATACGGCATTAAAATTGGAAGACACTTTAGAAGCCATCTAGATTCTAATAATGTCTTCCTACAGATGAATATTGATGCAGTTGTAGCCATAATCCAAACTTGGAGGATAGAATTTACGTTTCATGTTCTCTTCATCGGCATTCAATTTTATATTCTTTCCAGTTCTTGTAGTAGTGAGGACTTTGCTCATTTGAAATGAATTTCTTTACAAGTTCAGTGATTCAGGAATAGCATTAAAGTAAGTTGCAAATCTCTGATTTTCAATGAAACTCAAAACTTGACCTTAAGGGCAATGTAGGTTGTTTACAAAGCCAATGAATTATTGTAAACTAGCATCCTGTGTTTTTCATTACTTTGGATGCGGCCTATTTCAACTGATTGACGGAAGAAAAGGAGTATCCTAAGCAAGATGATGGTAAAGAAAGAAAAGTTAAAGTGGTGAGGTGTTTGAGGAACATGACTTACTAAGTCAGCAAATCATTCAGAAATGATTGGCCTGCAGACCCCTCCCAGAGATTTTATTCTGAAATAGTAGAGACGATCATTGGAATTTCCAGTCCTCAAAATCCTACTTAAATAAGATTTGGTTTTTGGAAGTTCCACTTCTTGATGTTTCTGCCTTTCAGGATCTTCTGTCTTAAAAGATCTATCTTCCCAAGTTCCTATGGTTGAAGATTTCCAAAAGAATTAATCCCGATACATAGGCACCAAAAGGATTGGATCCAATCTTAAGAAACCATGTAGATTCTAGGGGAGTACTCTTGCTAGTGCTACAATTCGCTACCATTTATTTATTGAGGTATTTTACATACATTAAAAAAGTATCTTTATAGCCCTAATGGATAGACGTTATCATGCCTTTTATCTGTGACTCAGAAGTTAAGCCTCTTGGGCATACTCACATACCCCTTTCAACACCCCACACTGCTTCTCTGTGAGTACAAGCTCTTGATTGAATCTGTAGATGATGGCATGCTAATTTGGGGATATCTGGCAAATTTCCTAATTCTGCAAAGACCTTATAAAGTCTTCTCTTGTCCTTATACTTCAGTGCAAGTGTGTTCAATGTGTGGAACTCAACATTCTTAGATAGATTTAATGACTAAAGACAATTACTACATTGAAAATACGTGTTCCAAAGTAGCATTAATCCTTAACAATCAGGATGCTTTTAAAAATATACTTTTTAATTTCATGACATTTGGTGATTTATAGAGCGACTATTTGCTGCATTCTCCATTGCCCTCTATAAGTGATCCTCTGTTACATTGAATCATTTCCTTCAAGGTTTTTAGAAATTCTGTCTCCCAGAGTTGTCCTGCCAGAGCTATTATAAATTAAAATGTGTATTCCTTTATTAAATTGTCTTTTAAGTCTCCTTTATATTATAGTTGCTGTTGTTCGGTCGCCAAGTCATGTCCAGCTCTGTGACCCCATGAGCACGCCAGGCTTTCCTGTCCTTCTCTGTCTCCCAGAGTTTGCTTAAACTCATGTCCATTGAGTTGGTGATGCCTTATTTAGCAGTGAGTTTTAATGTTAGTTTCATAAATTTGTTTTAATCAACTTCTTTTGACTTGGTTTTTTATTCTGTCTGATCAACAGTAAACCATACGTAAAGAGCGGATGAATTATCTCAAAGTTTAATCTTTAAGGGTAGAAGCTTCTAGCCCAGGAGACTCTTTGCACCTGTGGAATGCATCCTTTTCTTCCATGCAGTTTCTTCCATGTCCCCAAAGGTGGACATTATTCTCTGCATTTAACTGGTTCTTAAAAAACATCTATTGTAAACAAAAGGCTCCACTGCTATGCCTAGTATGTATTCAGTTCAGTTCAGTTGCTCAGTCATGTCCAACTCTTTGCGACCCCATGGACTGCAGCACGCCAGGCCCCACTGTCCACCAACTCCTGGAGCTTGCTCAAACTCATGTCTATCGAGTCAGTGATGCCATCCAACCATCTCATCCTCTGTTGTCCCCTTCTCCTCCTGCCTTCAATCTTTCCCAGCATCAGGGTCTTTTCCAATGAGTCAACTCTTCCCATGAGGTGGCCAAAGTATTGGAGTTTCAGCTTCAGCATCAGTCTTTCCAATGAAATATTCAGGACTGATTTCCTTTAAGGGGATTTGATTGACTGGTTTGATCTCATTGCTGTCAAAGGGACTCTCAAGAGTCTTCTCCAACACCACAGTTCAAAAGCATCAGTTCTTGGTTGCTCAGCTTTCTCTATGGTCCAACTCTCGCATCCATACATGACTACTGGAAAAACCATAGCTTTGACTAGATGGGTCTTTGTTGGTAAAGTAATGTCTCTGCTTTTTAATATCCTGTCTAGGTTTGTCATAGTTTTTCTTCCAGGGAGCAAGCGTCTTTTAATTTCATGGCTGCAGTCACCATCTGCAGTGATTTTGGAGCCCAAGAAGATAAAGTCTCTCACTGTTTCCATTGTTACCCCATCTGTTGGCCTTGAAGTGATGGGACCAGATGCCATGATCTTAGTTTTTTGAATGTTGAGTTTTAAGCCAGCTTTTCCTAGTACATATAGCAACTCTCTCGTTCATACAGCCCAGTTTCTAGGTCTGCAAATTGGGACTGTTGCTGCCAGAAACTCAGGTAGCCCTTGTTCTCATTTCTGCCCCCTCTTGGAAAGTGCAGAAGTACCTCAGGAAATTTTGCTTTAAATCTTTCAGCAAGGTCCTGTAACTTGATGCTTTTTTCCCATAGTATTTAATGAGTCCAGACTTTTTACCTTTTTAAAATAGTACTCTCCATTAGCATACTTGAGCAGCTTATCACTATTGAAATGTTTCTTGGGAAACCATGTGAGCAGAAAAAGGTAAGAGTATTTGGAATATTGTATGTGAATTTGTATATTTGTATATAAATATATTTCAGTTTATAAGTAGGCTTATAAAAGAGGTAATCTTTAGTTTCCTTAGTATTGTCCAAGAACAAGATGTAAAACTAGTCAACAGTCTGATATATTCCTGAAACCTGTCTATTTTCAGTTGTATACCTTATTTTATCCTTTGGAGTCAGAGGACCATGGCATTTGGATTCGGAAGGTTGTGGCTTACATACATTCCTTAATACTCATCATGCAGCTTTTGCAAATTAGTTTTCTTAGCCTCATGTCCCTCATCTGGAAAAAGTGATAGTCACACCCAAGAGTGGTACGGATGACACAAGGTAATTATAGAGGAGTTGTCAGAACACACATGTCATGGTAGAAGGTGTGGTTGAGGTGGACCAAGGAAGTGGAGCAAAAAGAACCTTCAGCAGCAAAACTCAGAAAACATAGGAAGCCAGTCAATTAGAGGAGCCTGAGGAAAGGTGGCCAAAACAGAAGACAAAGATCAGGAGAGTGTGAAATCAGAGAATCAAAGGGAATTGAGAAATTTAAGATGAACTCTTAAGATGAAGGACGGAGAAGGTACCATTGGGTTTGGCAATTGGGTCAATGTGACCTCAGCCATGGGCAGTTTCCTTGGTGAGATACGGACGAAAGGAAGTGGAATGATGAATGAGCATCGGGAAGATAGGAAAGTGCAAGCAGCCGATAGAAAAATGTTTCTCCCTTAGGCAGAAGGAGAAAGAGAGAGGTCAGTTGCCAAGCAGATACTCAGGACTGGGGTACTGGATTTGGACTTGAGGGCGTAGCAAAAATCCTACCCCTGAATTTTAGGGACTGAATGTTTACCAATTTTAAATCTTTTTCTAGTAAGGGCATTAAAAACACTACCATCTCATTTCAGAAAAGAAAATATCAACATTAGGGAGTTAAGTAAATTTATCTTTATGAACAAGTTAGTTTCTTAAATAGTAAAGGTTTTCTTCTCTTGTTCAAGATTTATCAGTACTTTCAAGTTTCCATCCCTGCTGCTGCTTTAGGGATCTGGCCTCACCAGTTACCTTTTTCCCCAAATATTTTCAATCTCGTCTTCTCGACTGATTCTTTTTCATTAACATATACACGTACTCCATTCTCTTATCTTAAAAAAAAAAATCCCTATTAACTTTTACGAAAGTTAAACAGTGTCAGGAAAGAAGGGATGCTTTATATGCGGCAGTAATAAAACTTGATTACTGATTGGACTTGGCAGATGAGAGAAAGGGAAGAATCTAAGATAGCTCCCGGGTGACTATGCCACTTGGTATCATGGATGAGGAGCTGGGCTGGAAGAATAGAAGATCCTGGGTTCAGTCAAGCAACATAGATTGGGAACTCTGACTGTATCTTTGACTCTTTCTCCAATGTGTTTCTAACTAGGTCCCCACCTCACCCTGTCACCCCGCCTCAGTCATTGTCATTTCATCCTTCATGGTTGGTGCTTAAACCTCGGTTTCTAGAATTATTTAACTCGTGAACGTTCAAACCCTGCTTGTAGGTGTCTGTGAGCCAACAGAATACATGTTTTCTACTCGGGAAAAAAAATAGACATGGAGCACTTGAGAGAAATATGAGTACGCATGGAGCAGGATATTGAAATGGAACCTGTTAATAGTTTTCAGTTTTAGCTGTGGCTCAAGACAATGGAGGCCACATTCCAAGGTGCGGTGTAAGATCACACTGCCGATGTGGGAAAGGAAGTACAGGAGAACCAGTTTAAATTGTTCGTGATTAGCTTGTTGGCCACTTCCCGGTGATAAAACATGGTTGGAGAGGCCGAGGAAATAATTATTAGAAGGTTTTTAGAGAGTTGGTGGTGTATTTGAGTCCCCCATCCTGGCCACCAACAGAAGGCTGTGAGGTACCTGCCCCTCAACTCACGTCTAGAGAAAGGGTTTTATGCAGATCATTTGGAGTGTTGAATGTGTATCCCTTCAGAAGGAGAGGTGCAGAGAGTCAGGCCTGAGAAATCTGAAGAAATCTGAGGGACTGGCTAGCTAGCTCCTCTGATGATGGAGTGAAAGAGATGTCACTGCATCGCTCCTTAGTTTGATCGGGCACTGAGTGCATAGGTTGTTACCTGAAGAACAAAAGTAGATCACCACCCTAGAGCGTGAGCTTGCTAGGATCCTCAGGTCATGTGGAAGAAGGCCCTTGGACCCCAGCTGGGTAAACTGAGGAGGGAGCTATAAGTAACCATTTGCAAAAAGGGATCCATAGGTGAGAGATCCCTGGTAATGAGGGGAGTCAAGGTTTTCCGTCTAACTTCCATTATCTTCATCAGCATCCCACTCCTGGTTCAACAGAAAAAGTAAGCTTTTTAAGTGTCCATCAGTAGATGAATGGATAAAGAAATTGTGAAATACATAATGGAATATTACCCAGCCATAAAAAAGAATGAAATAATGCCATTTGCAGCAACATAGATGGACCTAGAGATGACTATCCTGAGTGAAGTAAGTCTGGCAGAGAGAAAGTCAAATATCATGTGATATCACTTATACATGGAATATAAAAAATAGTACAAATGAACTTATTTACAAAACAGAAACAGACTCTAGACGTAGAAAAACTTACAGTTATCAAAGGGAAAGTGAGGTGGGAGTTAAATGAACAGTATAGGATTAACAGATACATACTACCAAATAATAAAAGAGATAACAAGGATTTACTGTATAGCATAGGGAACTATATTCAATATCATGTAATAGCCTAAAATGGAAAAGAATTGAAAAAAAAGTATGTATATATATTTGTATATTCAAATCACTTTGCTATACACCTGAAACTAAAGCATTATTGATAGTCAGCTGTACTTCATTTAAAAAAAGAGTAGGCATTAAACACTCATCATGCTCGCAGATCACCAGCATTAGATCTAATGATATAATTAGTCTGTATTAGTCAAGGAAGAATTTTCTGAGGCATTTTCCCCCTACCTCATCCCACTTTTGTATCAGAAAGTGGGGCAACCTCAGTTAGCAATCTGACCAGAGAGAGAAAGAGTCTTTGTATCCCTTTCCCATCACACCTGGCAAGGTTCAGTGGACCATACCTAGCTGCAGGAGGGAGCCTTGTAACTTCACATGAAGTTGGAAGAGTTTTAAGTGCTATATTCACTTGGAAACATTACAGAATTGTGATTTTTTTGGATCTAGAGTGAGTTGAAGAGACTTCATTATTTGAGTGATTAGAAGTCATGACAACTGTCTTCAAATTTCATCCAAGGACAAAAGAAAAACCCCACATAAAATTAAAGAGGCAGTGGAGGAAACAGTCATTTTCTGATTCTATACCACGAATCTTGCTGGTTCATTTTAGGAGTCACACGTATGAAACCATTTATAGTTTTTCAATGATTCGTAATTGGCAAAACGATAGGAGGGAAGGGCAGATATGGTTATCATAGAAATCAAATTTATCCACGGAAATGTCACAATAACTGTTTTCATTTCTTAAAATGATGCTAGGAGAATTTTAATTAATCAATTAAGATACACATTTGGTAATTTTAAGATGAGGTTTACAATCTGTTCCACAGCTGGGGAAATGATCTGAGATAGGGCTTTTGTGTAATAAGCAACATGAGACATTTCCCCCCTTCTGTTTCTAGAGAATCAGAGAAGCAATAAACAGCTAAGATGAATTGTTCACCATTTGTATTCTGCCACTGATCAATTTTTATTTTGATTAATTTTTTAAAAGTGTATGCGTTCCTGTAAAACAATAAAGATGATGTTCATAAGCCAATAAACTCTGAAATAAACAAGAATGCTAATGGATGTCTCTTTTCAGCTTTTGGGAATTTTAAACTATTAGCTTCCATATTATCTTTGCAGCATTTGCAGTGTTATTCAAAGTCTTTTATGGACGAGTGACAAGGGGACAATCTAAATAATATTTTTATTAATGTGTTCCTAGAGTTGAAAAGAACTTGAAAAATACATTTGAGTCACACACAGAGTATTTACATTGACAGCAAGTGTGGTTTATGCCATAGTAATGGAATTTCGGATCCAGCGGTAGTATATTAGATTGACTAATATATTGGGAAGAAAGGTGATGACTTGGTATGGGGGCGTGAGTCAGTCTTCAGTCGAAGAAGTCCTGTACACGTAAGGTCCTGAGGACGATGCCATGCTGTTCTAATCCGGTTCCCTTAGTGCAGTGGTTAAGAGCCAAAGTGCTAAAAGTGGTGTGACCTGGAGCATATCGTGACATATTGCTTTTTCCCTTAAAAGGCAAAATTCCAGGATGTCTCCTAAGATTCTCCTGCCTGGTGTACACCTCTGTAAATCCTTTCCCCTTAAGTGTGGCTCTATTAAAATGGTCTGCTTTTTTTCTTTTTCCATTCAAGATATTTTCAATTCTAGATCTCTGTGTGGTTCTTCTTGAAATCTTGTTTTGTACTACTTTCCTTCTGAGCATGCTAAGCCGCTTCAGTCATGTCTGACTTTTTGTGACCCCGTGGACTGTAGTCTGCCTGGCTCCTCTGTCCATGGGATTCTCCAGGCAAGCATACTGAACTGGGTTGCCATACCCTCCACCAGGGGATCTTCCTGACTCAGGGAGAGGATGGAATTTTTCTTGTCCTTCTACCCTCCTGACTTTATGTAAGCCTTACCTGGTAGGTAAATTCTACACTTGAAGGTAAATATCCTATTCTCATATTCCTACCAGGTCTTTGATTTCTCATCACTGTTGTGGGTTTTGAGTTTCTTTTTTGTTTCTGGGAGACTTCCTTTTCTTATTTTCTGCCCAGCTGTGCACTTAAAATAATTCATTATATTTATCTAGAGCTTCTGTGTGTTAGCAGAGAAGGAGATGAGATGCAGTGACAAGGGGTGGGATGGTGTGGACTTTCCAAGTCGGCTCAGCAGGCCTTATTGACTTCACTTAGAAAGTGAAGTCCTTCACTTCATTTTGTGATCTACCCCCCTCCCCAGTCCATTTTACTTTTTATTGTAATTATATTGAATTATATAAAAATCAGTGAGAGAATTTATATATTTACAACATTGAGTCCTTTCACCTGTGAATCTGGTATATATCCGATCCTTCATTTGAAATTTCTTCTTAATGTCCTACTGAAACTGCAGTTAAAAATCAGTACTGGGGACTCCTCTGGTGGGGTCCAGTGACCAGGACTCCAAGCGCCCAATGCTGGGGGCCTATGTTTGATCCCTGGTCAGCGAACTAGATCCCACACGTGACAACTAAGACCCAGTGCAGCCAAAAATAAAAATAAATACTAAAAAAAAAAAAAAATTGGTACTGTATTCTTCTTGCTAAATTTAGTTCTGGGTTTTATACTTTATTCTTAGGTATTATTCCTGGCTTGTTGAATAACCATGAGCAGATTATCTAATCATAATAGTGTTAATTTGGTGGAACTAATTACTATTATTTAACTCAATTGCTTAGTGAATATAAAGCAACAAACTTACTGGAATAATTCAGGTTAACATTTTCATTTATGAGTTTACTCTTACTATAGTTCGGAAGTCTAAAATACACATTTATCAAAATGACTCAAATGCATAAAGTATGCAAAAGCATAGAGCTTTTTGAAACATGGGTAAAAATAGAAACTACTAACAGAGTAGTAAACTAAATTGATATGTATTTTTTTTTTCTTGTTTAGTATTATCTTTTCTTTTTTTTTCTCACTTGATGTGTGTCAGAATCAGGATTTGAAGTGATAAATTGAAAGAGGGAAATTGTGGAATCTGTGGCTAGACTGGGGAGCTCAGATTTAGGCAACAGGCATTGAGTGAGCTCCATCGTCATTGCTAGGATATGGCAGAAGTCAACCCAGACATAACAGAAATGTTACTTTCCTGAAGAGGCCTTCAGTGGAGACTCTGGGACCACACCCTCTCTTGGCAGCGAAAAAAAACTGTCTTACCCTGGTTTCATGTACCCACAGTTTTGAAGGATTTTGCAAAATTTATCATTTCTTTTAATTAAAAAAATAGATGTCTGGCACCATATGTCAGGTGATACAGGAATCTAACGGAACATCCAAGCCTAAATGGGCAAATCTTATAATATGTTAGGAATTTCTGGGCTGCAATATTCTCCATGCTGTCTTTAGTTATTCTGTTATGCTTAGATAGCACCTATATTACATTTGCTCATTTTAGAAAATTGCACCTTTGCTGTTCATTTTCATTATTTTTTCATATTATTGGAAAAATAAAAATATAAAGCCTAATCCATGCTTTTTAAACTATGATTCCACTCACAACTGTTCTGAGAACATATTAGGGAGGTTATGGGAAATAAAAAGGCTCATTATATGATTTACTAAAGTGAAATCCATATATGAAAACAAATGGGATATGCATTATTAACATTGGAACTCGTATATGGATTTATGGTTACAAATCAGTTTATTTATCAAGTTTGTATACCTTCTTCACATGCAGCTGGTTGGATTTGTTTTTACCATCTCCCTTAAAATATGGAGATGAAAGAAAATGAGAGTGAAAGCAAGTCAAAGTTGTTGTATCTGAGAAGCCTAGTGAAAGGCTGGTAAGAGTTGCTATATAATAGCCTCCCTTGTGGCTCAGCTGATAAAGAATCCTCCTGCAATGCGGAAAACCTGGGTTCGATCCCTGGGTTGGGACAATCCCCTGGAGAAGAAAATGGCCATACCCACTCCAGTATTCTTGCCTGGAAAACCCATGGACAGAGGATCCAGGAGGGCTACAAACCATAGGGTCACAAGAGTCAGACAGAACTTAATGACTAAACCACCACTACTTTATCTTTAAATCAAAATGTTTGACTTGTTTTATAATGAGAGAAGCCTTAATAGAGGCTTGTTGATAGAGGCTTATCTGATAAACAAGGAGGCAGAAGCAGAAGGGAGTATGGTCTGTTTGGAAGTAACATTTACCCAGCACCTATGCTCTCTCTGTGGGCTTCCTGGGTGGCGCAGATGAAAAGCAACCCGCCTGCAATGCGGGAGGCCTGGGTTCAATCTCTGCGCTGGGAAGATCCCCTGGAGAAGGGAGCGGCTACCCACTCCAGTATTCTGGCCTGGAGAATTCCATGGACGGAGGAGCCTGGCCATGGACGGAGGAGCCTGGGGTTGCAAAGAGTTGTACACGACTGAGCTACTTTCACACACACACACACACACACACACACACACACACACACACAGAGCTCTGTATGAGGCACTGTGCAGTGACAAAATTGAGGCTCAAAAAAGGCTAAGGTGAAGTAACTAGGGCAGGTATACTTACCCAGCTACTGTTGAAGGAATGAAAATTTGAACTTGGGCCAAAGCCTACTCCCTTTCTCTATCGAAGACTCTCTGTGACATGAAAATCTTAACAGTAAAACCTTTCCAACAACTGAACCACGAGTGGAAGCCAGGAGCCTCTCTTCTTTCACTACAATCTCACCATGTAATCAACAAATCATTATTGCTTGCAGAGCCTTATTGATTCAGCTCTGTAGAACTCTCTTCTCATTGGCTCCATTGATTGATGTAGCACCTAGAGCTGGAAAGAACTTCAGAGATTTGGAATTTACAAACTGAAGACGTAGATCAGAATCCTGTTGTGCAAGGCTTTCAAAACAGACATGTCACCTTCTGATTAAGTAGATCTGAGGTGTGGATGGATGTGCGCGTGTTTGGAACTGTTTCTGCGGTAATCTCATGTACTCTTCTGGTAAAGAATCATTTCTCTTGTTTAACCCCTTAATTGTGTAGATGAAAGAGTTTCCTTGGAAGGAAGAAAAATGCTTCTAATTTAAGATTGCCTTGGTTCACATTGGCAGTTAGAAAATTTAAGCCTTAATGAGTCTTTCTCCAGTTCTGGGCTCGCATTTCACTACCATCAACTTGCAATTTAGTTTCTGACTTAATGACTTGGGGCTTTAGGTAGATCTTTATTTTCTAAACAAATCTCTGTTTTTCTGTAATGTAGTTGAATGAACAATGCTCTGGACTGTGTTTTGGGTTCAGAAATTGGGAGAAGCTCTTTAATGATGATAATTCAAGTTAGTTGCAAACAGCTGCAGCAGAGGGGGAGCATACAGAGTTGCGAGGTCATGTGCTGGCAGCCACACTGAGAAGTTTGTACAGTGCAAATGGGAGCAAGATTTAATTCTAGGCAGGAAAATAATTTTTTAACCTTCTAAGTTGACGTTACACGTGTTGCGTATATATCTGAAGCGATGAACAACAGCATGTATAGTTTATGACTTGACTTCACCTCCCAATATGGTTGTCTTTAATGAGTTTGAAGCCTGAGTTCATGAATTCTGGGGTTGGTGCAAATATAAAAGTTACCTTTTTTCAGATGAGTAAAGCAGGCTTCTGGAGGCAACTGGAAAGCAAGAGTGTCTTTTTCTTCCCATAGAGGATTGTATTATTGTGGAAGAGAATAGTCCACTGCTTTCGAGTTGTGGTGCTGAAGAAGACTCTTGAGACTCCCTTGGACTGCCAGGAGTTCAAACCAGTCAATCCGAAAGGAAATCAATCCTGCATATTCATTGGAAGGACTGATGCTGAAGCTCCAGTATTTTGGCCACCTGATGTCAAGAGCCAACTCATTGGAAAAGCCCCTGATGCTGGGAAAGATTGAGGGCAGAAGGAGAAGGGGGTGGCAGATAATGAGATGGTTAGATAGCATCACCAACTCAATGCACATGAATTTAAGCAAACCCTGGGAGATACTGGAGGATAGGGGAGGCTGTGGTCCATGGGGCCGCAGAGAGTTGGACATGACTTAGCTACTAAACAATAACAACAACAAATAGTGCATAGTTAATTTTAAGCTTAGTTGAGATAATCCACCTTAGTTGATCAAAAGCCAGCTAAGCTTCTCTTTTCATTCACTAGGCCCCAAATTTAGCTTCTGTAACAACACTGATCGAGATGTTTAACAACAAAGTATTCTGGGTTTAAGTGACTTGCTGTATAACCTACCTTTTATTAAAACAGATTCACTTTTTTTTGTTTAAAAAATTTTATTGAAGTATAGTTGATTTACACCATGTTTAATTTCCACTGTATAGCAGAGTGACTCAGTTATACATGCATTCTTTTTTCATATTCTTTCCATTATGATTTATCATAGAATATTGAATATAATTTCCTGTGTTATACAGTAGAACCTTGTTGTTTATCCACCCTATATGTAATAGTTTGCAAAAACAGATTCAGTTTTTAAAGGGAGTTCTGTGTCTAAACTCACATTTTCCTTTCTCTAAGAGGAACCTCTACTGTTCTTTCCATAATATGTAAGGTAAATTTTTTTTCTCGTTAAGAGTATTCTTAATGATCAAAAGTAAATATGAGTGTCCATATTTCTTCAGCTGGTTGAAGAGAATGACCTTGATTCAAGTAAAATGTCATGAACCTACCCCTGTAAGAAAAAGTATAATGCTACATAATACCTTGTAGAACTTTGAATTCTTTCAACACTGTAAGAAAAGGGACACATAGAAGCAGAGAGAATTACATACCGAAAAGATTGTGTACCTAAACATAGTAGTAAAGTGTAGTCATGTACAGAATGAACAGACAACTTTTGCTTTGGTTAGAGAAAATTTTCCTAGCTGTGGCATAGGATTCTTTGAAGCAAGCCCTTTGCAAGCTACTTGCCATAATTCCTTGAGCAAACTGAGATTTTCCACTTACGTGACTACTTGGAAAAAGCAAAACAAAACAAAAAACAAAAAACAAAAACCCCAAACCAATAGCCAAGTATTTGCCATTTGTGTATGAAGTAAAGGCTTCTATATTTGAATATTACATTTTCAAGAGAATATATCTTGACTTTAGCGTGGCCAGTGCAACTAGTGACCATTAGTTATCTAGTGATTGAATACATGTTTTTGCTGAAGGTGCTTGTTTCTTGGTGGCATTCTTTTTAGCTACCTTCTGCTTGTGATGAAAAAACCCACAACTAGGTACTTAATAAACTTGAGGATTCAATCAGAGGTCAGTATCCAGTTATTCATGTTTCAGAAATATGGCGTGTTGTGGTAATGCTGTTCTTCAAATATTTCTGGTTTTCTGCTTTCAGTATTGCATTTTCTGTCTCCTGTGTGGTTGGATGGGATCATGTGACCAGTTTGATGATGTGCTGGTGGAATTGTATGCCACTTTTGAGGGGTGGTGTTTAATCCACAGTAAGGGACCCCCTGGGAATCTAGCTACTCCATTGGCCTGAAAGAGAATGATGGACAGCGGCCCCTGCTGAGCCAGAATGGCCATTTAGCCTGAGTGAGAAAACCCTGTTTAGGTCACTAAGATTTAGGGCTTTTAAAATCAGGTTGTCAACTTGTTTTCCTTTAAGGAAGAAAATGCTCCCAGTTTAGTCTATGGGTTTAAAGGGAAATGAATGTAGGCAACACATTTGACAATTTAGAGCAAAAAGAATAATAAGGTGTTTTTTTTGTTTTTTGTTTTTTTTTGCTTTTTGTGGGTATCTTTATTTTTTGGATGGGGGAAGTGGAAATGTTTCTGTATCATTATCTTTTTATTTATTTATTTATTTCTGGCTGTAGTGGGTCTTCACTGCTGAGTGAGCTTTTCTCTAGTTGTGGCAGGTGGGGGCTCCTCTCTAGCTGTGGTGTGTGGGCTTCTCATTGTGGTGATTTCTCTTGTTGTGGAGCACAGGCTCTAGGGCGTGTGGGCTTTCAGTAGTTGTGGCACTGTGGCCTCAGAAGATGCAACTCCCCAGCTCTAGAGCGCAGGCTGAGTAGTTGTTGTGCACAGGCTTAGTTGTTCTGCAGCATGTGGGATCTTTCCAGATCAGGGATCCAACTCGGGTCTCCAGCATCGGCAGGTGGGCTCTTTACCACTGAGCCACAGGGAAGCCCCCCTGATCATTATTTTGATCTTCCCCTTCGGTTATTTTTTATCACCTATGGTAGCAAACTATGTCTGGAGTGGCTTCTGCAACCAATCTCAAAATTTTTTGAACTACTATTTTATTTTATTTGAACTACTATTTTAAATCACTAGTAAGACCCAGTCAACTAAGAGTCGAGGGCTCTGGGTCCTACTTTCCATGTTGCCTCTGCATGACTTCCATCCTGTCTGGGTCTTACAACCATATCTATAAATAGGTGTTGAAACGAATCTTCTTGAATATCTTTCTAGCACTGTTGATCTGTAATTCCAGGAAATCAGAGTAACATGCTGCTAGCTATTTTGGGTTAGGAATCTTAGACACAATATACGAACCAATATCTTGGTCTAACAATTCAAGGAATAAATGATCCTTGAATCATCCCAGAGTTTTCCCCAGAACATGATATACTGTACTTTAGAGTTCTTTTGTAAGTGCTATCCATGATTTTAAAAGTATATATTTGACCAGGTTTTTCTGATGAGTAAGTATATTTTGCCTTTACTTAAGAGCTTTTTTCATTGACATTCGCAAGGTTTCCCAAGCACGTGGTGGAATTATGTCTGTTTTGTTCAACTTGTTTTGTTTTAACTCTTCCCATTTTTTAAAAAGAGATGTGGATGCCAGAATCTTTAACTTTTTCTCAAGATTGTGTGCTTAGCTGCTCAGTCATGTCCGACTCTTTGTGACCCCCCAGGCTACTCTGTCCATGGGGATTCTCCAGGCAAGAATACTGGAGTGGGTTCCCATGCCCTCCTCCAGGGGATCTTCCCAACTCAGGGATCGAACCCAGGTCTCCCGCATTGCAGGTGGATTCTATCCCATCTGAGCCACCAGGGAAGCCCAACATTAGTCAACTTTAAATTTACTTTATTCCTCTTGAGTTCTAGTGTTAGTCACTCAGTCGTGTCTGGCTCTTTGTGACCCCGTGGACTGTAGCCCACCAGGCTCCTCTGTCCATAGAATTCTCCGGGCAAGAATACTGGAGTGGGTAGCCATTCCCTTCTCCAGGGGATCTTCCTGGGATTGCACCTGGCCTCCCACGTTGCAGGCAGACTCTTTACTGACTGAGTCATGACCCTGGGAATTGGCAGGCTCCCTTTTGATGAAGGTACCAATACAGCAGTAGCAACATTTAAAGTTCAGCTATCAATCTTCAAAATACTTTGTTTGCCATCAGTTTGGATAAAAGGATCAAGTCGCAAAGCTTTTAGGATCAGTTCTCATGTGCCTTAATGGTCGAATCAATGTCACAGGTTTCTTGCTCTGGCTATTGACCGACTTTTCTCAGAGTCCAGAGTAAGCTCACTACCGAACCATGAAGCCACAGACCCTGGTCGAAGGCACATCTAAGTTATATTAGTATCGTTGGTACCCTCTTTGGTAAGGGGGCTAAGTGATCTATGAAATCATAATTCAGTTGTTTGCTTTTATGTAGACAGTCCAGTTTTCTTGCTTGGGAAATCCCATGGACAGAGGAGCCTGGTGAGCTATGGTACATAGGGTTACAAAGAGTCAGACACGACAGCAACTAAACAAAGAACAGACAGTGTTCTGGATTGTTCAATTTGTACTCTTCTTTTTTTTTTTTTTTCCGTATTGCAGTTTCATATAGTTGGTATTAGAGCATAATATTTTTTACTTTAGGGAGCTATATTCATGGTGGAGAAAGTTACTCATAATGATTGTCACTCTTGTTGTTTGTAAAATACACTTCTGAGAATCAAAAACTGCCTGAAAATATAAGCCTACTGAATTGCAGATTCAAAGGCAAATAAAATGCTCTTTATGTAATAACACTCAATTTTGGGGAAAGCAGAGTGTGACATTTGGACAACTGTTACTTATTTTGTATTCCTAAAACATTATTTTCATTCTCTGCTTTCAACCGAATCTTAAATATAAAGACAGTTTCGGTGCATTTACCAAAAGAAGGAAAAATAACTAAACACAATACAGACATTACTCAGTCACAGGAATTCTTATTGAGCTTAAAGTCCCTTGTACAAAAGCACCATTCGGAGCTTTAAAGAGCTTGAAAAGAGTGATCTTAGTGGTATAGTCTTATCACCTTCAACTCTTCATCTTACCTGGTCTTCAACATTGGCTGCTTACAATGAGAGCATGTTAGAAAAAGGGATTCAGTGCCTACAGATTCACTTAACCCTGAGGAATTCTTAAGCCCCCAAGGCCGAGGTAATGCACTGGAAGCTTTCTGTGTATTTGTGAGCCACAGTCATGGGGTCTGTCCATAGGTATGAGAGGTATGTGGAGTGAGGTATTTACTAACTCCTTTCTGCCCCCAGCACTTAACTGAGCTAAGCCAGAATCCACATGTCACAACTTGGGTGGCTTAATTGGTGAGGACTGTAAACCGGATGGAATCAGTTGGCACTGAGGCTGTCCTGAATGTGTTCAGATTTGATGGTGTGAGAGAGATGTGCGTTTTGGCATTTTATATGACTATTTTCAGCGGAACCCTTGTTATTTTAGATATTCTCTCTTAGCCTTCTACAAACAAGTGGTGTCGTTTGCTCGATTATAGCCATTTCTCCAAGTTCAAAGGATGCTATTAAGTAAACCCTAATAAATATATGACTCTGGACTTTCAGTTAATAGACCCATACGATTTCTGGGCTTCCCAGGTGGTGCAGTGGTAAAGAATCTGTCTGCCAATGCAGGAGATGCAAGAGACGCAGGTTTGATCCCTGGTTGGGAAGATTCCCTGGAGGAGGAAATGGCAATCCAGTCTTCTTGCCTGGAAAATTCCATTGGCAGAGGAGCCTGGCGGGCTACAGTCCATGCTGCTGCAAAGAGTCATACTCAATTGAGCGACCGAGCGCACACAAGATTTCTCTTATCTTAGCAACTATTCACAGAGAGGATGAGCTGTATTCTTAGGGTACTTAGTATCTGAGGTAAGTACAGATTTTTTTTGCATTCACACATGAGAGATTTTGCGGCATACTTAAATAACTGTACCTACATGCCCTAAGGGGTTATTGACAATAGTGGGTTTGATATTTGGGGGGAAAAATAGTTGGAACTCATCAAAGTAAAAGCAAATTAAAGAGCAGGCAAGCCATAATTCTTGCATAAATGTTCTGTTTAACCGATCTCTGTTGGACTCTGAGGACAAGAGTGAGCCGTGTTTCCTGGGTGAGCGTTGGGTCCACAGTTTGCATCAGCTGCTGTTGCTAAGTGTTAGCTATGCGGGGCCCTTGACCCCTTTCCACTTTCAGAACAAGAATAGAACTAATTGAAGCATGAGGACGCAGTACATTCCAAAATATATTTACTCCAGAGCAGTAATCTCTTCCACATCCTGCAAAGCAACCAAGGATTTTTTTTTTTAAGCACTTAGAAGCTTTTTGATATTGGGTTTGAAGCTCTAAGCCTTAAATGTGCACCCCCCGCAAATATAATACAGATAATCCAGTTTGCATATAGCTCAAACCTTTTCACAATGAACTCATGAAACCATGCGTGTGCTTTCACTCTGTTGGAATTGTGCTGTGTTCATTTTTACCCCAAACAACCAGTTTTAGAGAAGGTCTTCTGACAGTGGTTATTTGTTGTGTTGATTGAATCTGCGTCCACATCCAGCTTTAGGTCAAATCATAAGCTTGGTAAAGTTTGCATATTTTTCTTCATTTTCTTTAAGTTTTCTCTCCTGCTCAGAAGCCCTCACCCTCATTCCAGTAAAATCCCAGTATTGGACAAAGTCCCTCTCTAAGTACAGTTTTAAAAAAATCTGATCTTCAAAGGGAATGTAAAACCAAAACACAAAGGTACAAAAAAAATAATGGCCAGAAATATGTATGGCAAAAACCACTACAATATTGTAAAGTAATTAGCCTCCAACTAATAAAAATAAATGGGGAAAAAAAATAATGGCCAGAAATAGGAAACTTCTAACTTTAATGCCCCTGAACTAGTTCATCTAAAACAACAGGGACATTTTTGTAGTTTGTGCTCTACATGGAGCTAGAAGACCTGGATCCAAACCTGGCTTAGTCCTGCTCTTAGCAATTCGTCATTCTCAGCTTCAATTTATATCTTGTACCTGGGGGCTGCGGTGATTCTGCAAGGTGGTATGTGTAGAAGTGTTTTGTAAAACATGAAGCACTTTCCAAGTGTTCTTTTTTTTTTAAATTGCTTTAAAGTCCTGCAAGGAACTATCAATGTAGAAAGTCAGAAGTCTTAATCTTTGGGACTTGGAAAGGTCTTCTAATCATGCCAGGCCTGTTTCCTCACCATGAAACCCTGGAGGTTGAACCAGAATATCTGTAAAGTGCTTTTCAACCCCAGGGCATTTTAGAATTCCATGAAATAAGATGCTGCCAGCTAGTACCGGGATCACAGAGATGGCATGAGTTTGAACAAAACTCATGGACTTGGAGGAATAAAGAGATGACACTTATGGGGGAATTGGCCTTCATCCTCGCAGAGGTGTGTAGAGGCTACAGAGCAAGAGGTAGATGGGGGCTGTATGGCAGGAGCCGTAGGAAGTGGGGGCATTAATTTGGATGGGCTCACGGGTTTGGGGTGAAGATTACAGGGAGCAGACACTCAGGGAGCTGAGTGATTAGAGTGATTAGACTTTTGGGGGCAGTGTTGCCAGGTGGGTAGGGTCTAAGGCTGCAGGAATTTTGGTATCGGCGGGGGCCGGGGTGGAAGTGGCAGGATGCGTCACCACAACCACCGTCTTCCTAACCTGTCTCCCCTGTGCAATCCACTGGGTGATAGGAAAGATCAACTCAGAGGACCTCTCTTTCCTGCTTAAGATCCTTTAATGGCTTTCATTGTGTTGAGATTAAAATATGAATTCCTTAAGTGGGCTTTCCGATGCCTGAATAAATCCACCTCCTGTCCACCCTGCCTCTTTTTGAATGCCAGCGAAGCTGGCTAGTTTGCCGTCATCAGGGTTTTCCTGCATCAGAGTATTATCATGTGCTGTCTCCCCCCGCCCATTCTTCTTGGGGTTAGCTTTGATTTTTGGGGAGCTTAGCTAAAGTATTTCTTCAGACAGACTTCCTCTGACCACTCTACGCATATAGCAATCTCTACCCCTGTCTGAGCCCTGTATTGGTTTTCTTAACCACCACAGCCTGTAGTTATTATACCCTTGCAAGATGTCCAGCTGAAGAATTCTTTGTCGAATGAATGAATGAATGAGAAGCTCAGATTCTTTTCTTCCATTTTCTCTCTTCTCTTCCTGTATCTTTATTTATTTTGTCGTTCCCTCATTTTTTTTCAAGGGCTTCCCAGGTGGCGCTAGTGGTAAAGAACCCACCTGCTAATGCAGGAGACCTAAGAGACGCGGGGTTTGATCCCTGGGTTGGGAAGATCTCCTGGAGAACGAAATGGCAACCCACTCCAATATTCTTGCCTGGGGAAACCCATGGACGTCAGAGCCTGGCAGGCTGCAGTCCAGAGAGTAAGACACAACCGAAGCGATTTAACACACACACTTTTTTTCAAAGTCTATGTAGCTTTGATAAATTTGATCATGAAAATTCATATCCATGTCAAAAAAGTATTTGACAATACTTAAGTATGTAAGGAAGAAATAAAGGTCACTAAAATTCCATCACCAGAGGAACTGACTTTTTGTTCTACAGACTTAAAATCTACTGGGCTTCCCTACCGGCTCAGCAGTAAAGAATCTGCCTGCAGTGCAGGAGACACAGGTTTGATCCCTGGTTTGGGAAGACCCCCTGGAGAAGGGAATGGCAACCCAGTCCAGTATTCTCGCCTGGAGAATCCCATGGACAGAGGAGCCTGGCGGGCTATAGTCCGTGGGGTCGCAAAAAGTCAGACACGACTGAAGTGACTGAGCGCAGCACAAAATCTACTTTTCAGTTTTAAATAGCAGTTGAGATCATTATTTTTCTTTTCAAAATTTAAAACCAAGTTCCTTTCCTCTCCAAAGGCCTTCAATTAATTGGGTCTGTGCATCCTTTCTAGGAGCCTTTTCCTCGAATTGACCTTGGTGCTGTTCTTTTCCGTTCCATGGAGTCAGGCTGATCCTGCCTTTTTCAGGCGTAATCCGGTGGCATTTATCTTTGGTTAAAAAAAAAAAATCTGTTATTCTTGTCTTTAGCTGCCAGCATTGCAGACTGGGCCTTGGATGGTGTATTTGGAGAAGCTAACAGCTGCCTGTGCTATTTCCAATACTTTTTAAGATCCACCCAGGATGTGACAAAGAGGATGCTTGTCATTTTTCAGAGTGGGGGTATAGATGTAAAATTGGTGAGTGATAAGCAGAGGTGAAAACTAGGTGAGAAATTCTTCAACAGATTGTAGGCTTGCCATCTGATATCTGGGGAAAACTGCGTTCCTTTGAGCAGCTCTCAGAACCTCATCTGCCTGAACTTGGGGGCAGCCACAGATATGGAGGGCTTTGGAGAGTCAAGGAGCACCAGTCTGTTTCCAAAACAGAGCAGATTCCACTCTCTCCTGCCATGTATATATGGCAAAACCAGTGCCCATTGTCCTCTGCAGCACTCCTGTCCTCTTAGTATCCAGTGTTCGTGTATTCACAGGGCTTCCCTGCTGGTTCAGTGATAAAGAATCCACCTGCAGTCAAGGGATGGGGGTTCGATCCCTGGCTCAAGAAGATCCTCTGGAGAAGGAAATGGCAACCCACTCCAGTATTCTTGCCTGGGAAGTCACCTGAACAGAGGAGCCTGGTGGGTTACAGTCCATGGAGTCACAAAGAGCCAGTTACAACTTAGTGACTAAACAAGAACAATGTGTATACACAGCACTGTTGCAACATACATACGTTGGAGGATAGCACTGTTGCATAGTCTGTAAATTACCAGCCAGCCAACAAGCAAGAACACAAATGAAAACCTTGATTTTTCTCTTTAAAAGGAAGAATATTTGTATCGATTAGGGGGCCACGAGCAAGTCCTTCTCTTCTTTAAGTATTGAAATACACAGTTGAATCGTGTTTCTGTTCACCTCCAGCTCAATCCATGAATGATTCATTGACGCTGTTTTGGGATCTGATTGGGCTGAGAAATCCTCGTTATATTTTGGTAAGGCCAATTTCATGGATTTTCTCAAAATATTTTGCAACCCAAAGCCTAATCGAAGTATAAATTAAATCCTTATTTCTATCCTTTCTGTACAACATGAAGTTGTTTGATATTCTAGACATTTTTTGCTTGTTGTTTAAATTTAGAACTATTTTCCTTGGCTATAATTAAGAAAACTGTCACTGCTAGCTTTGACTATTTGTTTTGGTGAGGGGAGGGGGCAGGCAGTTAGCATGTTAGTATTTGCATAATTACTTGATGTAAGAATGTATATCACCCCTGGAAGTGTGTCGCAGGTACTGTGGGTGGCCTGCCCATTTCCTTTATCATTTCATTGGCTTCAGAGTTCCAACCGTGATTTAACACCAACCCCCAGAAGGCTCTTAATCTGTGGTTGATGGGAGTTAGCGTGTAATTACTCCAGCTCCTTCACCCCTTGGGTGGGATGATTCCAAGGCTTGTTTGTCTCAAAGATTCCTGATGGACTTAAGTCCTAGTGATGGCTTAACAACACAGCCTTCATTAGTTAGCCTTCCTTTCCTGCTATTCCCCCTACCAGTAATCCCTATACCTCCTTAATAAACTATTTGCAATCAAAGCTTTGTCTCAAATCAAATCAAATCCTAGATTTGGAGGATAAGTAAGTAAGTGTTAGTTGCTCAGTCATGCCTGACTCTTTGCGACCCCATGGACTGCAGCCCACCAGGCTTCTCTGTCCATGAGATTTTCCAGGCAAGGATACTGGAGTGGGTTGCCATTTCCTTCTCCAGGGGATCTTCCCAACCCAGGGATCGAACCTGGGTCTCTTGCACTGCAGGCAGATTCTATACTGACTGAGCTACAATACCTAATCTAAAGCAAACCTCTTACTTTCAGGCAACATTTTCATCTGTTATCCCAGGGAGATAAAAACACTCCTGGCTTAATCCACTTTAACAGGTACTTGATATATTTTCATTAACTGGTAGCACATATTGTTAATCATCTACTCAGTACTGTCTTTGTTATTTTTCTTTTTTTTAAAAAAGGGGAAGCTTTTCAACATCTAAAACATGATTGAAACAAGGAAAATATAATACAATAAGAGCATCAGAAAACTAAGTACCTAGGTTAAGCACCATAATATTTTAAAGATTTCCCAGTCTCAATAGTGACCTTTTTTTTTAAGTTCTTCCCTCCAATCTTAAGACCTTTTGAATTTTTATTTTTAATTATTATTATTTTTTTGACCAGGCCATGCAGCAAATGGGATTCTAGTTCTCTGATCAAGGATGGAACTTTTGCCCTCTGGATTGAGTGTGCAGAGTCTTAACCACTGGACCACCAGGGAAGTCCTGAGTGGTGATACTTTAAGACAGAACAGAATAGGCATCAAGTGTTCAATTTAGTGACTAAACTTATCAGTATACTTTTATTGTTGCTTTTCATAGCATCTTCTATATTGTAGGATAGCCAGAGACTTATAAAGAATTTGTAATTTTTTGTGAAGGTAAGGTTAGATGTCAAAAGCATGTAATTCACATCAGTGTAAGAGCTATTCATGATGGTCTGCCCCTTAAGTGGTGTGAACTCTTCATGATGGTCTGCCCCTTAAGCTTCTAGGATGCCATTGAATGCAAAAATAAAAGGTTTTGCAGAACTGGCAATGATACATGCAAAAGGCACCTGCTCCTTGAAAGACAGGAGGTAAGTGTAACTGGGGGCAGTCAGTTGCTTAGCTTCACAGCTATAGTTTGGCTTCCTAATTGTGCCAGCTGTCCTGAAAGCATGTATAGCTTTGGCCATGTGGGTAATGGGGTCAGGGGTCATGATGGAACCAGATCCAAGATCACTAAGTTCAGGGTTCAGTCTATGTGGGGGTTGAAGTGTATCCTGAGATGGAAGGAGAGGGGCAGGGGAATGTGGTAACCAGGGAGTCCAGGCCAAGGTGGGGGACATCCTGGGTGCAGAGCCTCACTGCCACTTCCTGTCCCCAATAAAACAAAGATAATTTTGACCCTTCCGGGTGTTTGTAGAGATTAAATTGCTAAAGTGATTCAAGCACAATGCCTGATAAATAGTCAGATCTTGATAAATGTTGTTGTTCTGTTGCTAAGTCATGTCCGACTCTTTGTGATCCCATGGGCTGCAGCATGCTAGGCTTCCCTGTCCTTCACCATCCCCCGGAGTTTGCTCAAATTCATGTCCATTGAATTGGTGATGCTTTCTATCTCATCTTCTGCCACCCTCTTCTCTTCTTGCCCTCAATCTTTCCCCTTCTCAGGGTCTCTTCCAATGAGTCGGCTCTTCGCATCAAGTGGCCAAAGTTTTGGAGCTTCAGCTTCAGCATCAGTCCTTCCAATGAGTATTCAGGGTTGATTGGTAGCTGCTATTAGGGTGGTTTGTTGTTCAAGCCAGTATACTTTCAAAAATGAAAAAGGATACTAAGATGAAATACATTATATATATTTTTTACATGATTATATATGACTGAAAAATTGGTTTTATTTTATGGATAGGCCCACAGAAAGTTCTATTTAAACATGTTAGAAAATGAAATTCTTTCCAAAGAAATAAAAATTAAATACCTGTGTAAATTAGTGCAAAAAAAATCCCTTTATAATGTCTTATTTCAACAGTATGTATCTTTTTGAAATATTTTTTTCATTTTCTTCAGATATATGCTCAGGAGTGGGATAGCTGGATCATATGGTAGTTCTATTTTTAGTTTTTTGAGTAACTTCTGTGCTGTTTTCCGTAGTGGCTGCATCAATTTTACACTCCCACCAACAGTGTACGAGTGTTCCCTTTTCTCCACATCTTTGCCAGCATTTGTTATTTGTGGTCTTTTGATGATGGCCATTTTGACAGGTGTGAAGTGATACTGCATTGCAGTTTTTATTTGCATTTATCTGATGATTCCTGATATTGAGCATCTCTTCACGTACTTATAAACCATCTATGTCTTCTTTGAAAAAAACGTCTGTTCGGGTCTTCTGCTCATTTTCACATCAGAGTTTTTTTTGGATATTGAGTTGTATGAGCTTTTTATATATTTTGGATGTTAACCCCTTATCAGTCATTTGCAAATATTTTCTCTCATTTACAAGACTGTATTTTCGTTTTGTTGATGATTTCCTTGGCTGTGCCAAAGCGTTTGTTTAATTAGGTGCCATTTGTTTCCCTTTTGCAAGTTTTGTTTTCAGTAATTGTAATTCTCCAGAAGCTTTAAAAGCTGAAGGTTTTGGTGCTCCTTGAATTCTTGAGTAAAATTTTAACCGATATTGAGCAAAGTGCACCCCGAATCTAGAGGACTCATTTACAGAAAAGTTCAATATCACACATAGGACACAGATTGACTTCTAAGCAGTTTCAGTTGATGAAGCAAAGAGAAAAGTCTGGTACTGCCATGCTTAGGTGTGTGTTTTTTTAAATCCAACATCAGCTTTATTACAAAAATTTTGTAATTTAATTACTTGGCATATTCAAATTTTATAAATTTGACATGTTAGAGTTTCCATTTCAATTGGTAAAATAATGCAACTTCTTTGGGTGAAAGTATTATTATTATTTTTTAATAATTACTTTTGTCTATACACTCTAGCCAATTCCAATTATTTTTCTGCTCCATATCTTAATTTTAAATTAGATATCTTAATTTAGTGAAATGTTGTTTTTGCCATGGACACCATAGTCCACCAAAATTATATTATCAAAGTATAATATGTTTTGATTAAAAAACAAATGTTTTTACTTTTAATGTTGAATTTTTTTATATTTTAATTTTTATTTGTTTATTTATAGACCTGAAAGCATGACCAGCTATATTTAGCCAATGAAGTTTAGTGTAAAATAAGAGTATGTGTTTGCTGACATGTATTATTTACAAATCTCTAATGTTCTTCTAGGTTTTGTTTACAAACCTGAGTTGTTGAGTGTTTAAACTAAATTTACAGGAAGATTCTCAGTAATGTCAGATGTTTCATCTTGAACAGGCTAATTTTCCAAAAGCTTTGATTCCATGAATTAGATAAAAAAAAATTAAACGCTTGTTGGAATTAACCCATCTTTCTAAATGAAGCCTTGATGATACCGAGATAAAATTAGCAAAATCGAACTGTTTATAAAATTCTTCTGCTTTCACTACCAACACATTATGGCTTTTGCTTTCCTTTTTGTGCATGAATACAAAAATTTGAAATAAAAAATTGGCAAAGTCAATTAGAAAAGCAATCGCTGGATCTAAAAGTTTTGTAAGCACCTTCTACAGCTGCATGTGATAAATCAAACTACAAGTACAGGGTTCTCAAAACGGCTACTAATTTTTGATGTCTGTTATAATGCTTCTTTAGCAGGTTTGTGTTTTGGGGTTTTCACTCAATTATTGTTAGCGCTTTGTCCTTCATGGCTATGGGAGGTGGCAAATGATGACATTTTGTGCAATTTCACACTCATTGTTCACTTACTTGAGAGTTGAACATTCAGCACTTTTACTCTTTCACTAGATATAAACTTCTATTTTTTGAGCTCATGGCTGTTAAAGGGCTTTTTCACAAAATAAAAAGGCAGTGCCAAACAGAAATATAAGTAATAGTTGTAGAGATACATCATAGAAGAAATGAGCACAGGGAACTATAGCCAATCTCCTGGGGTAAACCATAATGGAAAAGAATATGAAAAGAGAGAATGTCTATGTGTATATAACTGAGTCACTTTGTATAGCAGAAATTAACACAACATTGCAAACCACTATACGTCAATAAAAGAACTTAAAAAAAAGACCAATCCATGTGTCCAGATTGGTTACCTGCTCTAAGGCAGCTTGTTCAGTCCCTTTTTCCCTGCAAATATTTCGCATACCCCTTCCGCACAATTTCCCACCTTCCCATTGACCCCACCAGCTGTGCCTCAGCAGTTTTGAGGGTCCCAGCATGGACCTGGCACATCTAACTTGTACCCCCACAGGGCACAGCATGGCAGTTATCAGAGTTCTCCCACCACCAGCAGAGGCTGGAGGGTCTGGCTGACCATGGCAGCTCCTATTTGAGTACATTTTCTTTTGTGAGCAAATGCTTCCCTGAAAGGGAGGTGTTGGTTCCATAGTGTTTGGCAAGCGTTGGGGGGTTTGGGTCATCTCTGAGCATCTTGGAGGTTTAACCGCATTAGTATGACACCTCTGTTCGCTGCTTGTCTTAGCTCGAGTTGCTACTAGGTACCATAAATTGGGTGGCTTCAACAACAGAAATGTATTTCTCACCACTGTGGAGGCTGAAACGTCCATCAGGGTGCCCGCAGAGTGTGTCTGGTGAGTGCCGGCTTCTTGGTTTGCTGGTGGTTAGGTGTTTGGAATGTTTGCAATGAGAGATACACAGAGACAGACAGACTGGCGCTTTTCTCGTGAAGGCACGGTTTCCATCATGAGGGCCCCACCCCGGTGACCGCATCTAAACTTAATTACCTCACACTGCAGTCTGGGGCTTCAGCCTGTGGACTTTGGGAGGTGGGCACCCTTCAGTTCATGGCGTCGCTTGTATGCCTGGCACTCTGCTGCTGGACAGGCCCATGGAAGGAGCGTGGAACCACACAGTGGAGGGCTACTAAATCAATTACGTCTGATTGTAGCGCGACTATTAATGTAATTCTATGACTAGTAGTAATTCATTAAAGTGAAATTACCCAGGCAAATGTTAAGCCTAATAAGATGGCAGGACAATAAGACTAAAGCAAGACGGTCCAGGGCAAAGAGTCCTAGCCATTTATCACGAGGAAGGATGGGGCCTTATCGTAAAAGAAGTTTTTACATAGGAACACTAGAGGGCGCCCTAGACTGCAATTAAGAATCATGCTTATTTACAGAGGGACGTACTGTACCAGCTTGATGATACAAAGTTCAATAGTGAATGTTTATAAAAATGTGGGTAAATCCATATCAGGTGATTTTCAGTGTTCTAGGGGCATGATTAAATTCAACACAAATGTTTTGGAGTGTATGTGTGTGTGTGTATGTCCATGCTAGAGGTTATGATGATCCTATTTTATTTCATTATTTTTTTAATTGAAGTATAATTATTTTATAAGGATAATCCTATTTTTACTTTACTTCAGAATGGCTTTTTTCCCTAAATCTTCAGGAATGCCTCAAGGTGAGATAAAGATTGGGTTGTAATCTATCCTCACTACCTGGGGTTTTGTTTTTTCTTGGTGGAGGGACAGGGTGAGGGAAGTCTGTAGAGCCCATTAAAACAACTATAATGTCCTTTTTTAGAGATAAGCCCAATGATATTGTTATTTATTTATTTTTGGCTGCGCCCCACGGCATGCGGGATCTTAATTCCCCAACTAAGGAATCAAACTGGTGCCCCTGCAGTGGAAGTCCTAACCACCAGACCTCCAGGCAAGTCCTTGATGATATTCTTTTAAATACATGTGGCACCATTGTTCTTATATGTATTAAGATTTCCCTGATGACTCAGATGGTAAAGCATCTGCCTGCAACGAGGGAGACCTGGGTTTGGTCAGGAAGATCCCCTGGAAAAGGAAATGGCAACCCACTCCAGTACTCTTGCCTGAAAAATGCCATGAATGGAGGAGCGTGGTGGGCTACAGTCCACGGGGTCGCAAAGAGTCAGACACGACTGAGCGACTTCACTTTTATGGGTGGATTATTAGGATTATTAGGACTTCAGTCTTCAGGGCAGCAGTATAAACAGTGGGAAGAACATCGCCTCTTCATCTAGTCTGGAGCCCCTGCTTCTGTCTCTGGCTCTGTGACTTTGGAAGATCTTATCTTTCTGAGCCTCTCTCTTAGTAGAGGGGTGGGTTGAACTACTCAGTCTTTGTCTTTTTTTTTGACTCAGTCTTTTTCAAGTCTAAAATTCTCTCGCTCTGACTTTCACGCCTAACATTGGCTAGTCTTAAATTTATGTTCACAAATCAGTGCCCTGTTTAGAAATTACTTTCAGCTCACATCATAAAATTCCATGACACTGGGAAAACTTGATTCAGGAGAAAGTGGAGAGGTAGTGGTTCCCCGTTTTGGGGCCCTGATCAAGTTCTTTACAATGGCTTATTCTGCATTAGGAACAGATAGCTCTTTGTCACCTGCTAGAAAATGCTCACACAAGCACTGCTCCCCAACCTCAGACTTCCCTGGAAGCAATAATGGTGGTCAGATGTTTATATTCATTGACTTTGCTGCTAGGATTCAGTCTAGATAAACAGTAAGAGGCCAAAAAACTCACTGGAGATTTTCATTTAAGTCTAATTAGTTTATTTCTGAGGCTATGAAAACACCTGGGATGAACATTTGCCAGACAGATATAAGCCCTCTCTGCCTTCAGATATTTGAGACAAGACAATTTAGGGATCTGGCGTTTGGCTAAATATTGTTGCTGCACAGTTTAGATCTCCAAGAATTCTCTGACATTCCTGACTTCTACTTCTAAAATAAACACGTTGAATGGGGTACCCTTGGCATGAAAAAATGAAATGTTAGCAACATTCGTCTCTGTTGGAAGGAGAATGATTTGGTTGGTGGAGTTACACGACTCCTGTCGTATAGAGACATACAAAGTGACTCTTAGCACATTTCTCACTGATAACATTTGCAGTAATCTTTTGTGAGTGTGTACGTGTGTGTGTGCGTGTGTTTGCGTGCCTTGTATCAGCAGGTGTCTCTGTGAGCTCATGCTTGAAGTTGACAGTCACATACATGCAGTAACTCCTCCCTGCTAACTCTTTTCAGATCTTGGAAGTTTCTTCACACTTTGTAGTTCCGCGTCTGTGATGGTGAAATCAAAATGAAGGTGATTCCAAGGGAAACTTTGACCTTTTGGCAATTTCATCATGACTCTTAACGTCTGAGCTGCACCTTGGGGATAGCAGGCTGAGTAGGGGATGGGGGGGGGACCCCGAGGCTGAACTAGAGAGGAGGGAAGGCAGAGGTTGGGATGTGTCTCACACCAGGGAACCTAGGCATGTGGGCCAGGGCATCACCCTAGAAGGTTGTGGAGGGCAGGAAGACGCTGCCCATCCATTCATCAGACCAGTACTGAGAGCCTAGTTTGTGCCAGGCGCTGTGATTAGAGATATGAATCTACAAGTGTCTTCCTTCAAGCTTTTTTTCCCCTAAACTTTAAACTTTTTATTTTGTATTGGAGGATAGCCGATTCACAATGTTGCGATGGTTTCGGGTGAACGGTGAAGAGACTCAGCCGTACATATACACGTAATCCTTTGCCCCCAAACTCCCCTCCTATCCAGGCTGGCATGTAACATTCAGTAGAGTTCCCTGTGGCATACAGGAGGTCCTTGTTGGTTATCCATTTTGAATACAGTTTGTGTATTCAACCTTCCCAAATTCCCTAATTATTTCTTCCCTGCAGCACCCATAAGTTTATTTTGTAAATCTATGAGTATCTTTCTATTTTGTAAGTAAGTTCCTTTGTATCATTTCTTTTTAGATTCCACATATAAAGGATGTCTTATGCTATTTCTCCTTTTCTGACTTACTTCATTCAGTATCACACTCTCCAGGTCCATCCACGGTGCTCCAAATGGCATTATTTCATTCTTTTTAATGGCTGAGTAATACTCCACTATACATATGTACCACATCTTCTTTATCCAGGCCTCTGTTCCTTCAGGCTTCTTAAGGACCAGTTGGTGAAACAAACATAGAAATAAAGCACGATAAAATCATAAATGCTAAGAGAGCCACGGGAGCCCCAGGGGTTCAGGTTATGAGGATATGACCTCACTAATATGCTGATGCCCAGTGTCTTTCAAGGGAAGACACGGGTTCTGGGTGGACAGCAGACTTTCCGAGGTGTGAGTGGAGGGAACATGGACCCTGCTCCTGTATGCCCTGTGGTCCAGGGGTGGATACACCTTGGGGAACGCAGGAGTGCCTTCAAGAAATGGAGCTCTCAGCTCTTTCAACGCACCCTAAAGTCTTGATGGACACGTTGGCTTGAGTTCAAGATAGTGTTTTCTAAACTCATTTTTGCTGTTCCTTAGAGAACCTTTGCGTGCTTAAGGAGTACAAACATTTCCTCAGTCATTTATCCAAAAATTTATTTTACTCCTTGTCCTTAAAAATAACACTGGGGGGAAGAGACAAATCCAGTGGATATCAATGTTTCCACTGTCCTTTTTAACAAGATAATTTTTGAGCTTATCAGTCAAGTCTCTCATAGTTGCAGGTGACTGAGATTCCATTCAAATTAGCAGATGCAAAAAAGGGGATTTGTGGGCTCACATAATTGGGAAGTCTTAGGGGGTAGACAGGAATAAGTGGATCAGAGATTGAATATGGCCATGAACTCTCTCCATGTCCCTCAGCTGTACCCACTTCTGCTTAGTTCTGGATCCTCAGTTCAGTTCAGTTCAGTCGCTCAGTCGTGTCTGACTCTTTGTGACCCCATGGACTGCAGCACACCAGGCTTCCCTGTCCATCACCAGCTCCCAGCGCTTGCTCAAACTCATATCCATCGAGTCGGTGATGCCATCCAACCATCTCATCCTCTGTTGTACCCTTCTCCTCCTGCCTTCAGTCTTTCCCAGCATCAGGGTCTTTTCCAATGAGTCAGTTAAAAAGAAAATTATATCTTTCTTGAGAACTGAAGTGAGGTGCAGAACTTTGTTTGGATTAGCATGTGCCAGATGGCTGGCTGGTGTTTTGGCCACTATGGTACAGGTGATGAAAAAACTGTTGAGAAAATTATAAAATGTAAATTCATCCTCTTGTACCCCATTCCTCTACTTTTGTGGGACAAAAGTGTCAACAGACTGGGAATAAAAACTGTCCCAGGTTGGCACTGAGCAAGGAATTGATGGTGATGAACTGACTCAGATAAAATGAGAACAGCAACTTACCTTTATGCTTGGCTGTTTCCTTGACATATCCAGTGGCCTGGGAGGGGTGTGATTCATCACTGTTCACCCTACCTGTCCCCCAACTCCTTGTCTCCAAAACACAGGGACTAGGAGAGTAACTTGATTTCACAGTGAAAGAGTTGGGGGTGAGTGTTGGGGTAGGGAGAACTCCGGTTACTTGTTCACATTTGAATGTGAATTCGTGTCATCCTCTGGTTCTCCAGCACCCTCAACAGAATTAAGCAGACAGGAATTATGGAGTTGGAGTCGGTGGGGGGGTGAATTCTGGAGTACAGGTACGGCAGCCTTATTCAGACGCCCACAAGGCCCCAGGCGTGTGGGGAGAAGGAAGGAGAAGAGGGAGCTGGGGTCACGAGCAGGCGGCGGGAGGAGGCAGCCCTGCTCTCGGTGGTCTTCGCCAGCACCGGTCAGGACACCTCCCTTGCTCACTGTCGTTTAAAGCATCTCAGGTGGCTAACCCACCTGGAGTCTTGCAACGGTGTGGGGAGAACTGGATTTTTAAAAAAATAATTTGTATTTATTCCTGGCTGTGTTGCGTCTTCGTTGCTGCGTGAGCTTTTGTCTAGCTGCAATGAGGAGGGGATACTCTGGTGTTGCGTGGGCTTCTCGTTGCGGTGGCTTCTCTTGTTGCAGAGCACGGGCTCTAGAGCATTGGGGCTTCAGGAGTTGTGGCAAGTATGCTCAGTAGTTGCGGCTCCCGGGTTCTAGAGCACACGGGCTGAGTTGCTCTGCGGCCTGTGGGAGCCTCCCGGACCAGGGATCGAACCCATGTCTCCTGCGTTGGCAGGCAGGTTCTTAACCACGGAGCCACCACGGAAGCCCTAGGAGAGCTGGATCTTGCAGCCTCCTTCCTTCCTCCTTTGCAGATTCTCTGGGGATCGAGACGTGGAAGAAGTTTCCAAGGCTGCCTCTGGGTTAAGCAGTGCAAAACAGAAGCTCTTTGTAGACACGGTTTCTGTTCTGTTCGGCTGTCCCCACACGTTCACTTGGAGCTCTGAGCTTCCCTGGCCGTGACTCTGAAGAACCTTCCACGTAGGTTTCCATACTCACGGCCCCTGTTGAAGCAGGGGGTCTCTTTCCACCTCACTGCTCTGCTCTCTTGGCTTTTTCACGCTGGAAAAGGCAGTCAGCCTTGGCTGTAGTTTGCGTGGGGTGGGGACAGGAAGGAGGTTTCTGGGTCTGTGTTGCTGACCTAATTCCATATTATGTTTTCATTGAATGAGTTGATTATTTTTATATCGCTTACTGGTAAGTGAATGACCTGCACGCCTTTCAATTTTTCCATGTCCCAACTTCCAGTTCCTGACCACATTTTACACGCACTTGAAAATTCCCTTCTTAGGCTCTTTTCTTGTAAGCCCGTAGGAACAATATTGCCTGCTTATTGTTGGAACAGAAACTTTGCTGCCAGTGTTATAAAACCCTCGTCTTACACGTAATTTGTATGAGGAGTAAGTTAATATTTATTATCAAGGCTTTAAAGCAGCTGTGTTCATTATGCTGCATTTTAATATTTAATGGACCAATGGAATCTTTTCACTTTAATCACCTTCCTTGAAGTGATTAATATGCATCACTTAATCCGGCTTTCTTTCACCAACTCTGAAAACTGGTTCCTTGTTAAACAAGTTAGTTATTTGTTCCCTAAAGTTATATTCACTGTGTACTTTTTGTGTTTGACATAGCTTTTTATGTTTCAAGTTCAATGAAAAACATGAAAAAAAAAAAAGGTCACTTTAAGAGTATGTGTTATCTTTGTATCTTGAAACTGGGATGCTCCTGTTAATTTGATGTGAGGCTGAGCATCAGAGAGACTTTCCAAGTTCAAGTTCAAACTCACAAGCATCGCGACTTTCTTTTTTCTAAAACTTGCCACTTGTGCCCCATTTCTGCTGGTATGACGTAATAAAAAGGCTCATTTTTTTAGTGTAAATTTGATTTTTGTATCCCTTCCCTGTTTTTCAGTAAACTTTGAGATTCTTTTCAGTCCTAAAATTCAAGTGAGAATAATAATTCCATGAAGTGTGGCTTTTAAAAATGTTTAATAGACAAGACATTATTGTTTAAAAGTTAATTGTAAAAATTAAGAACATTAAAAAGCGATTATTATGGCAGCATTAATTTCCTCTTGTTACATGTATTATTAGTGTGATTGATTTACCTGTGTGAGACCTACATTAAAAGTAAATAAGTGCATTTAGTAAAACTTTGAAAGCAATTCCCCATCACCCGCAAAAAGAATCCATTTGTTTTACAAGAAGTGATAAAATGTATATTTTGTAAGAAATAGAATTTTAAGTTTATTTAGTATCAGGTATTTTTTGTATACTAAATATGCAATGTAGTATTTGTGTTTCCTGTTACAAAAGTAAAAAAAAAAAAAAAAAACTTTAGTGGAGAAAGCAGAAAAAAAGCTTTTGGGTCTCTGCCCTTTGTTCTGAATGTATAGTCCTTTATTGTAGATGTATTAACTGAGTAGATTACCGTAATTACATAGTTCATTTTTGTAGCAGACTCAACTAATTCAGTTTAAAATCAGATTAAAACAAAACAAAACTTTCTTCTTCTTGTGTGTCCAAACCCATAATTTAGACTGTTCTGAACTTTTAAAAGAATGCTTAGCCAGTTTTTCCCTCCAACCACAATTTGAGATAATTTCCTTAAAAAGCAAGAAAATTGTGCCACATTCAAAGATCCTAGATTTAGCTGTTTAGGGATTGTTTCTGTTGATGGGGAGAAATTAAGTGGACCACCATGTACTATAAGTAATAGCAAGCACCAGGACTGGGAAGCCGGGGATGAATCTTGATTAACTCAGGAAGAACTGGCAAAGTCAAATTCTCCATCTTTGACCTTAGCATTTCAGTGGGTCTTTGTTTTTCTATGGACTTTCTCCCCTCCCCCATTTCCTCCTCATTTTTAATTCATACAAGCATTTAACAGTTTTGATAGTATTTGGATGCCCTCTGAGCGTAGAAAGACATTTTCTTTGGGTCCAGTCCATTGAGTCCATTTAGGTCTGTTGTGTTTTCATACTGTGTTCATCAGAAAAACCTTGAGTGGAAGGAAGCATACAGAGATGTTAAATTATCTCAAGTTCCTTCTTGAGTCATTTCAGCTGCAGAAGTTTCTCTTCCTTTTGCTACTTAGACAGTTGGGACTTTGGAGGTAGGGATCCCCCTGGCCACAAAACCTCCAATGTCGCTCCAGTCCTGCAAAATAGCTTCTCACTTCCCCATGTAACTTCTCTATTTGCTTTGTGATTTGGTCAGCGCTGAAAGGAGGGCTTTGCCTTAAGCAGTTGTTTCCTGGGTTAAAGGTACTCATGGATAAGGTAATTTGACAAGACAGTCACTGGTACTGATGCTATATATCGGAGGGCATCTCCCTGCCTCCTGCCTGATAAAGCACTGTCTGTCTTTGCAGTTCCGCTCTATCACCATGTGTATATTTTAGCTTACACATGACATGTTTTCTTGAATTTGAGTAACATCTTTAAAATTAACATTTATTTTAAAAGTTCTTTTAAAATTAAAGAAGGAAAAAAAAGAATCAATATCACATCAATGATTTAGTAGTTTCCCCAAACTGTAACTTCTTTAGATATTTCATTTTTATTAAAATTTCTTATTCAATTATGGTAATATTATTCATCATGTATATAGATAATTCACCTCCATTAATCATATATATATATAGACCAGTATGTAGATCTGTTTTTCCCTTTTTATTCTAAAAAATACATTAAAGTAATGAAAGGGCATTTGATTCATTACTTTTCCTCCTTTTTTGAATGAAAATTTCTTTTTTTTATTCTTTATTTTTTATTGACATAGTTATATGTATATATTGAGTTCAATAAAATAAAAGTCCCTGCCAAAGCCCCTTTTCTGGCCACTGTTTTCTTTTATAATTATGACTAAAAAGATAACTTGGTTGTATAGAGAAGGGTGATGTTAGATTTATTTCAGGTCAGATTTGCTAGGCATGACAATTTCTGCGATAATTTTCACATTACTTTTTTTTTTTTTTTAACCTTCTCTGATAACTTTCCTTGTACTCCATATTTAGTAAAACAAACAGATATATCTTGCTCACTTTTAATATCATGACATGTCCCTGAAAAACCTGTATGTAATCAGAATCTTTGGAAAAGAGATAATTAAAACATATTCTTTGGAACATACAAGTTGTTCACTTTCTTTTCAGCATGCTTAAACCCCATCTATCTTTTTATTCTATCAAAAGAGAAAGTAAAAAGCACCCCTAAAGAAATATTCTGTGTCCTGAGCAGAGAAGATAGATGCTCTTCCAACTCACTCTACTCCTTGCTCTGATTAAGGGAGGCATAGCTTCTTTCAGCCCTGTAATGATTTTGTTCCATCCTCACAGGTCCTCCTTGGACCTAAAAACTCTTATTTCTTACAACTCTGCAGTCACAGGCCAACTTCTTTACCAGCTAGAACAAAAACAGCAAAAGGCTCCCTGCCAAAGACAGTTCATGAACTCCTCAGGCCAAAGATGAAGACATTTCTGGTTTCCCTGGTGTAGCCGTAGGACACAGTAGATGGAAATAGTGTCTGGGAAGAGGCATGTAACATGTGCTTGATTATATTGGCTGCGTGAATGGACTCTGCAGCCTCTATACTAATCAACCAGGAATTCCTGAATGTTCTTTAACTCATCCTGTGGAACAGCATTGTCAAGTTCTTGAGTTTCTTCCTGTCCACAGGCTTCTATATATTCACTTGTGAGTTTTCCCAAATATGTATTCCAAAAGAGCTCTTTTAACAGAGTGGCTGGGACAGAACTTTTTTGTAACTTAATCTGTTAGTTCAAAATATGAAAAATGTATATGGTGGGGTCGGGGTGGCTCACTGCCTGGATATCACTGCCATGCTATCAGAGGTCAGTGAGCCCCCCACCCTGTCCTTTTATTTTTTCCGCTTTGTTGGACACAGGTGAATGCTCCCTATGCTTTGGTCTCCCCCTGCAGAGTCAACTTCATTTTGTTTTGTAAAAAAATTATTTTTGGCTGTGCTGGGTCTTCGCTGCTACATTCAGGCTTTCTCTAGTTGCGGCGAGAGGGGAAGTCTCTAGTTGTGATGCATGGGCTTCTTATTGTGGTGGTCTCTCTCGTTGTGGAGTACAGGTGCTGGGGTGTGCAGGCTTCATAGTTGCGGCCTGTGGGCTCAGTAGGTTCAGCTCTGGGGCCTCTAGAGCGCCTGGAACTTAGTTGCCTTGGGGCACGTGGCATCTTCTCGGACCAGGGATTGAACCTGTGTCCCCTGCATTGGCAGGCAGATTGTTAACCGCTGGACCACCAGGGAAGCCCTCTACTTTCTCTTAGATGATGGTAACTGTTAATCTGGGATGCTCATTTGAGTGAATATGTTAGCTCAGATAAACTGGACATTTCTTGAAGATGTTTAAGGAGAGCAAACGCTGGTCCGGATTTAAGGCTCGCAGGGGAAAAGTTGCATGGAGAAGGAGTTCTGGCCTCAGCATTAGACAGATCAGGGTGTAAATCTTGGTTCCTTGACCTCTTAGCTTGGTGCATGTGTGCTGACTTACTTCAGTTGTGTCCGACTCTTTGCGACCCTACGGACCATAGCCTGCCAGGCCCCTTTGTCCATGGGATTCTCTAGGCAAGAATACTGGAACAGGTTGCCATTCCCTCCTTTAGGGGATCTTCCCGACCCAGGGACCGAACCTGCATCATAATCTTATATCTCCTGCATTGACAGGCAGGTTCTTTACCACTAGTGCCCCCTGGGAAGCCCCCAAACCTGCCCTCTATGAGACTCGAACTCAGGATCTTCAGATTATGAGACTGACGCATTGCCCACTGTGCTAAGAAGGTTTAGTGATCTGGGGCAAATGACTGACCTCTCTGAGTCTTAGTTTTCTCATGTCTAAAATGAGGATGATATTTCCAATTGGAAGGGTTGTTGTTTGAATTAGGTGGGATAACAGATGGTAGAATACTTAGCACATAGTAAGCTGTATTAATTAGCAGGTGTAACTGTGATATTTAGGGCCATCTTAAGGCTTCTCTGAAGCCTTCTCCTATGTCTGAGCTTCTGCCTGGGTAGCTGATATAAAGCTCTGGTTTCCCTTGGCATTACTAGGTAAACTCTTTTAATAGCAAATGGTACCCAAACACTTGGAAATTATGAGTCTGGATGTTAGCTTTATTATTTGCTTCGTGTAGGTTGTTTTACTATTCTTAAATCATCTCCCTTTGAGTTTATTGGCGTCTCTTCCAGCATACGTGATGCTGATGAGTGAATAATTTGAAGGTTAAAAGAATGATGCATTCAGGTGGAGGCAAAAACTTCTCTCCAAAAAAAGGTCAACGTTTGCCTCTTAAAGTTGAGGGTGGTTTTACATATAGTTGCAATAAAGGTAAGAAAATATTTCTCAGGTGAATATCTTATATTTACTTATACAGAGTTTCAGGACTACCTCAAGAGAGGCAGACAATAGCAACTTGAATCTGTGCTAAAATGATCAGCCTCAGGATTTTCAACTTGAAAGGGAGAAAAAGGCTGTAACTCTCCCTTATATGAAAAACCCCTATTGAACTAGTAAGGAGCTTTAGAAGGCTCTGATAAAAGATCCTGAGAAGGTGATCGGGCTGTTTATTTAACCCATTCATCCAGTGTGTTTAAATCCTTTGGGCTAGGGAGGGAAATTTTTTTTTTCCCCTGAAAAAAGTGATTTCCACATTACATGAAACACTTACACCCTGGTGTCTATTTTTAATGCATGACTACGAGAGCTGGGAAAGCCATTTAATTTGCCGATGTGTCAGTTTCTTTCTCTATAAAATGAGAGTTGGACTGGCTGCTCAGACCTCTTTGGTTCTCACAGGCTCTGATTTGTAATGCAAATTATAAGGATTGAACGACTGTTGAACATCTGTCAGACATTGCCAACCCTTTCAATAAAAGTTGACTGGCCTCCAGAAGATTGTATACTTTTAATATTCCAAGGAAAAGAAGTCATTGTAACTTTTATAAATGACAAAAAGAGGCAGCAAGAGAATTTAGAACTTTGCACTGTTTTTTTCCCCCCTCTCTTATCAACCAGCTAGTCACTGCTGCTTCTTTGATGTTAAATAGATGCTTGTTTCCATTGAATTTTCTGGGTGACTTGTCAGGTTGGCTGTGCTTTGCTCTGATGGAACATGTGATGTTAAAAACCTCCCCGCCCCGCCTCTGGAAATTCTTAAACTGGCTGCCATACCACACTTTTTTCTGTAGATTTTGTTACAGATTTGCTTTATAAAGCTCAAAAATGCAGAGTTTAAGGAACATGGTATTAATTTAAGTGATGCTTTTTTTTTTCCATTTATTTTTATTAGTTGGAGGCTAATTACTTTCCAATATTGTAGTGGTTTTTGCCATACATTGACATTTAAGTGATGCTTTTAAGTTTATACTTTCCAATAAATTTTGATTTTCTCTTCTATTCTTTAAATTTCACTTAATTTTTACTAGCTATTTTGGTGAGAACTTTGAGAGAAATATCTGTTACGTTACTCCTTCTTAGAGCTTACATTTTGTTAGAATATACTCTGCATTTTACTGAGTGCTTTGCTTGTAAACTCATTTGGTCCTCTTCAACCAATGTAAGTCTTATTAGATGTTTATAAAGTTAACCAACCAATTATAATTACCAATTTTTGTGTGTGTGTAAATTAGGAAATTTAGGGAGGTTAAATATCTTGCTGGCCACGCTGGCATGGAAATCTGTAGTCTGAATTCAATCGCCATGGTTTTTCCACTTCACCAGCTCAGTTCAAATGAGCAAGCTTGACGTAACACACATTTGAAAGGTTTTCAGAAGACCCCTGAAGAATGAATTTGCAAAGGCAGACTTTTACTTGCTGTGACACTTTGGACTAAAGAATTTTCTCTCTCTCAAAATAGTCTATGTTGGACACTCCTCATCCTTTCTTGAAGCTGGCCCTGTAAAATAGATGCAGTTTTCAATTTAAGAGTTTCAGAATGTTCACCTAAGGAGGATTCCATAGGTCAGAGTCCATTCGTTCGTTCAACGAGGGTCCTCTTTTCCAGGGGCTAAGGAAGTAGCAGTGACTTGCAGAGTCAGAAATTCCATGAAGCTGTCATTCTAGGAGCCTGGACTGGGGAGACAGACAGTAAAACAAATAAGTAAAAACATCGGCTGTCATTACGTGGGGGTATGTGCTATGGAGAAAAATAAAGGAAATGGAGTTTTTAGAAGAGAATGATGGAGAAGATGATATTTAAGTGTGGACTGGAAGGAGGCAGGTGAGGATGGAGCCTGGATAAATGGGAGACAAAGGCTCCTGGTGGGGAAACAGCAAGTGCAGAAGCTCTGAGGTGAACGCCTTCCTGCACAGTCAACGAAACCTTGCAAGTGGAGAAAAAAAACCAATACAATGATTATTTTAGGAACTTCGCCATCTAGTAAACAGGTACATGAATGGCCCTTTGTGTGATTATAAGGTTTTATCATGCTTTTAGTGTTAAATAATGAAAATGACACGCTTCCCTGGTGGCTGAATGGTAAAGAATCCGCCTGCCAATGCAGGAGATGTGGGTTTGATCCCTCGGTCGGGAAGATCTCTTGGAGAAGGAAATGGCAGCCCACTCCAGTATTCTTTCCTGGAAAACGCCACGGACAGAAGAGCCTTGTGGGCTACAGTCCATGGGGTCATGAAGAGTTGGACGTGGCTTAGCGACTAAACAACAATGAAAATGACACCCACCCCTCACCTCTTTACATAAAGGGTGGCATCATTGCTGAGTTTCTCAATTCTTATACCAATTTCAGCTTTCACAAAACCTTTTGGGAGTATATTATTTTTCTGAATAGGGTGTATATTCCTAAAGCATAAAGTCCCAGAGATACATAAGGGTGTGTAAGCTAAAATGACCCCTTCTGTATCACAGATACCCAGTTCTTCTCCTGGGAGGCAGGAATGTCACGTTTTTCTGGGCCTGGAGACAATCTAGGTCCATAGCTGCAAGCATAGCCGAGGTTGGGGGCACCAGCTCTGGATCCAGACTACATACATTTTAGCCCCGGTATTGGTCCTCACTGACAAGTGTGACTTGGGCCCATGGCTAAGTGTCCAGCCGCCTCCATTCCCTCCTCTGTAGAATGGAGAGAACAGTCATAGTGTTGTGAGAATTAAATGAGATTCTGTGTTTGCATAACAAATATAGAAAATATTATGTACCTATAAATAAATAAGCACAGTTTCTGCTGCTGCTGCTAAGTCACTTCAGTCGTGTCCGACTCTGTGCGACCCCATAGACGGCAGCCCACCAGGCTCCCCCGTCCCTGGGATTCTCCAGGCAAGAACACTGGAGTGGGTTGCCATTTCCTTCTCCAGTGCATGAAAGTGAAAAGTGAACGTGAAGTCGCTCAGTCATGTCTGACTCAGCGACCCCATGGACTGCAGCCTACCAGGCTCCTCCGTCCATGGGATTTTTCAGGCAAGAGTACTGGAGTGGGGTGCCATTGCCTTCTCCGAAGCACAGTTTCTAGCAAGAAGCAAATACTCAATAAATGTTAGCTGTCATCAGATAGTCTTATTGGAAGCTTTTAAAGCAATCCTATTATGCAGATGAGGTAAATACGAGTCTTAGAAAGGTCAAGAAGTTTCCTAGGAAGCCTGGCCAGTAGGTGAAGGCACAGTGATACTCAATCAGAATTCTAATACGATGGTCCAGAGTTTCCCAGATGAGGGTCACTGAGATGGCTCTCTTACGGGTCTTCTTTTCCATCAAATACTGTGTTAAATGCCAGACAAACATCAGTGTAGAAAGACCTGTAGGTGTTGGCTGAGAGCCTAATCAAATCCATTTCTTTCATTTTTAAAAATAGTTTTTACCGAGGATATTTCATAAATGCATAATGTTTTGGTTTTTTTTACATTGAGCGACTTCTGTTCTTCCAACCAGTGTTTACTGAGTGTGTATTATGTTCTGTGCAGTGTATTAGACCCAGTGAGTGAAAAAACTAGACGAAGGCCCTGCCTTGTAATGGTTACAACTAAGCGGGCAACAGACAGAGGGATCTGTAAAATACAGGGTCATTTGTCATTTGTGACCAATCCCCATTTGTCAAGGGGATTTGTCCAGTTTGGGGAAGGGTTGATTTCCTTAAGCCAGTAGGTGTTTCCAAAACATTTTTTTTTTTTGGAGAATTCATCAGGTTTGCTGTTTATGAATGTACGTCAAATACTTCTTACAAATAGGTTTGTTTTTTATTTATCATGCCTAGGGCGTACTAAATATTCAGTGAGCCTGTTTGCTTTGAAGGTTCAGTGAGCTGCAAGAGGTATTGTATTGTTTGCCAATGGAGAAATCATTAACAATGTAGCACATAAAGGAAATGATGACTTCATAATGTACAAAGGAAAGACAATAGGTATGGATTTGAAGCAGAATGTGTTAAAGGTGGGACATGGGAGTGCTGTCTGCCTTGAAACAATGTTCAATTCTAAATGCTGTCAGCTATTATTGCTCGGATGGCAGAAGTGAAAAAAGCTTCAAGCATGAATTCTAGTTTGCCTCATTTATATGGTCTACTCAGTCCTACATGCCCAGGAGGAATAAAACACATAGAGGAATGTTTGAAAATAATAAACTCTTAAATCAGCCTTTTTTTTTTTTTTCTTTTGCCCTCCTTCCCTCTTCCCTTTGTGGGGTAATGCTTGTTTTGCAAATTTGCTAATAAATTGTGGTAGGAGCTCAATAAAGAAAGGAATATAGAATGATTTGAAATATTTACTTAATATTGATTGCCTTCAGTGAAAAATAATTGCTTCTGTTTCTTTTTGATGACTGGCTCTTCTTTTAGACTTTATTATACTTCGCTTCCTTATCTGTTTGCCTCACTCCTCAGATTCTGTCCCTCTCAGGCACCTAACTTACCTGCTCTTGGTCTTGGATGGGACACCAACTCTCACGGAAATCTTAGCGTTTCCACCTCTGCTTCAGGTAGGGATGAGTTTCACCTGCAAACTGCCTATGTTTCAGTTCCAGCTAATGCCTTTGGGAGCAGAGTGGCCCATAGCCCACATGAAAAAACCATAGTCTAGGATCAGAGGTGTTATTTTTAAAAAAATAATCAATTAACAAATTTTTGGCTGTCCTGGTCTTTGTTGCTGTGCGTGGGCTTTCCTTAGTTGTGGTGAGAGAGGGCTAGAGAGCTGTTACTCTTTTTTTTGAGATGCATTTATTTTTAAGGATAATTACAATATTGTGTTGGTTTCTGCCATACTTCAGCATGGATGAGCCATAGGTATACGTATCTCCCCTCCTCCTTGAGCCTCCCGCCCACCGCCCACCCCATCCCACCCCTCGAGGCTGTCACAGAGCCTGGCTTGAGTTCCCTGATTCATGACAGCTGTTACCCTTGAGTGATTATCCTGACATCAGAAATTTTTCTTTTCTTTAGCCAGCTAGTCTAGACCTTCCCTTTCCAAGCTGTCTGGAACTCATCTGTGTATCTGGTCCCTGCTTGCTTTTCAACCTTTAGTGGTCACCTGCTCAGTGGAGAGCGCCAGCTCTGCTAGGGCCTCCTTTTGTGCTCCTGGCAAATAGCACTGACCTCCGGAACCCTGGGCTCCCACAGATTTCCATGTGGCTCTTCTCAGACAGGTGTGTTACTTGGGATTGGCAGGGTGGGGTGTCCCTAAACAGAGATAGGGAAAAGGTGGCTTTTAGCAGTCACTCATCGCTGTTTCCACAAAGACATAGGCAGTCTCTTGGCCTCTTGCTGAAGGCTGTGATGCCTTGGGGTTCAGGGCATTGGGTTTGCAGCTCCTTTCTCCCTCCCACTTACTCAGGGAGAAACCGGAAGCAGGACAAAAGGCATTCCTCTTGTGTTGCCCTGCAGGAAGTGGAGACATCAGTTTGTCTTTCAAGGCAGCTTGTGTCATGTCATCCCCCCAAAGTGGGTGTGTGCGTGGGCGCTCAGTCGTGTCCGACTCTCTGTGACCTCACGGACTGTAGCCCACCAGGCTCCTCTGTCCATGGGATTTCCCAGCCAAGAACACTGGAGCAGGTTACCATTTCCTTCTTCAGGGGATCTTCCCGAACCAGGGGTTGAACCCACATCTGTTGCATGTCCTGCATTGGCAGGGGTGTTCTTTACGAAGTGGGTGGACCTCCGCCATTTATCCTGACTTGTTAAGATTCACTGTGAGAAGCAGTATGTGTGCATGAAACCCTGCCCCTTCCCGAGATCTCAGGAAGCCCTGTCCTCTGTCAGAGTCAGAGATCTCCACGGCTCCACCTCGTTGGAGAATCTGTCCACAGCCAACCCCAGTGCTTCACCATGCAGACTCCTCTTGCCCCAACATGCTAAACCCACAACTGGCTAATTCTTCAGTATCCCGCCTGCCGAGTCTGCTTGGAACGTTTCTTTGACTTATTATTATTATTATTATTTTGCATAATGATCTACAACTGTTAACTCTTCCCATCACTGATTAAGGGAGGAGAGTGTGTCCATGACAATAGGGACTTTATCTGACTCTTGGGTTAGATGAAATATTATACATGAACTTCTGGCCCAGTACTTGGGACACATAAACATTGGCTTCCTTGATCCTTTCTGTGTTCACTTTCTGGCAGCAAGCGGTTATGCAGGCAGGCTCTTCAGCTTTTGTTTGGTGAGTCCCGTTACAGGGTGATGTTGGTCCCCCCAGACTTGGGTTCAGAGTCATTCTCTACCTGTGACTGTGGGTAACAGGCGATTTGTTCAGCCTCTCTGCCTCAGTTTCCTTATTGGTAGAGGTGGCACTAAGAAGGGTTCCTATTGGTAACGTAGTTGTGAAGGTTAAATTAGTTAATATACTAGGTGCGGATAAGACCTTGCACACAGTGCTAAGTGAGTGGGAGAGATAATTTGTTCTATCAACAACAGAAGTGGGTCTTCAGCAGTCACAGCCACATAAAGCAGTGATTTTCGTTGCTATGTAACATCAAGTAAGGTGAGTTCCCTCTCTCTCTTTGGGAAAACCAAGGTTAGACTGGAGTTGACTGTACGGAATAGGGGTTCCAAAACTGAAGTCAAAAGTCCCATTGGATAGATGCCCATCAGCAGACAAATGGATAAGGAAGCTATGGTACATATACACCATGGAATATTACTCAGCCATTAAAAAGAATTCATTTGAATCAGTTCTAATGAGATGGATGAAACTGGAGCCCATTATACAGAGTGAAGTAAGCCAGAAAGATAAACACCAATACAGTATACTAACGCATATATATGGAATTTAAAAAGATGGTAACGATAACCCTATATGCAAAACAGAAAAAGAGACACAGATGTACGGAACAGACTTTTGGACTCTGTGGGAGAAGGCGAGGGTGGGATGTTCTGAGAGAACAGCATTGAAACAAGTATACTATCAAGGGTGAAACAGATCACCAGCCCAGGTTGGAAACATGAGACAAGTGCTCAGGACTGGTGCACTGGGAAGACCCAGAGGGACAGGATGGGGAGGGAGGCGGGAGGGGGAATCAAGATGGGGAACACATGTAAATCCATGGCTGATTCATGTCAATGTATGGCAAAAACCACTACAATATTGTAAAGTAATTAGCCTCCAACTAGTAAAAATAAATGGAAAAAAAAAAAGTCCCAATGGAGCAGCCTTGCTGAGAACGGGAGTTTGTGATTCACTTTGGCAAGATGGGCACATTTCTCAAATCCCATTGTAGGAATCCCCTGGGGCACCTGTGTGACTGGTAGACTCCAGGGCTGTGCCCCAGACAGACCTAGTGAATCAGAATCTTCAGGGAGGGCCTTGGAATCTGATCTCTCACAACCCAGACAAATAGTCCCACCTGGAAACACCAAACATTCAGTTCCCTGGGAGCCTTGAAAGAACACTGATGCCTGGGTCTCATGCACTGGGTGTTCGATTTGATTGTTTTGGGGTCTTGGTGGCCCATGTACAGGCATTGAGAACTTTTTTTTTTTTAAAGCTGATTACAGAAATCAAATGTGAGCCAGAGTTGAAAACCACTAAAATAGAGAGTGAAAATTCAGACTTAAGTCAGTATTTCTTGGAATCAACTGGGGAGGGGGGGGAGTGGTACTTAAAATATAAATTTCTAACCTCCAGCCTACTGTATCTGATGTTCTGGTAGCAGGGGATGGGCTGAGAGTGGGTTAGAGAGAGACCCTGGGAACAGACGTTCCAGATGATTCTTCTGCATGCTAGACTTTGAGAATTATCCACCACATGGTCTTTTCCCTTAGTAGGCATGAGTGGAAACAGCTGAATGACTGAAATGGAATCACTATTTCCTCTTCTGCTAAACCAGTCTGTTAGAGAAACATGCTTCCTCATGTCCTGTTCGTAAATTCATTATTTGCTCTCTCCTGATTGGTACTGGGTTTCCAGAGAGTTGTCTACTTTTTAATATGCTTTGATTTGACCTGGAAGAACTTTATGGAGTTATTCTTGGGTGTTTGCAGGGCCACATGAACATAAATGGGCAGATGATAAAACTGGGGGGAAGTGCTATAGGATGCATTCAACCCAGCTGAGCAGGTTGGCTGGGTGGCTGTTCAGCGTGGGTGGCTGTTAAACCCAAGGTCTGAGAAAGCTGGAGCTGACAACAAGGAGAAAGTAGAAGCTCACAGGATTAGAAGTTCTGCGGAGCTGTTCTGAAGACAGGAAGCCTGACACTGCTCTCAGAGGGCAACCATGCCCTCAGGACTGGCGTCTTCTGGGCTTTTTGCTCAGTGCTACATTCCCTGTGCTGACATGTGTCACATTCAACCAGGGCTCCATAAATAGCTTAGAAGTGAGAATCTTTTCTACTGTGGCAACAGTGTAAGGGCAGTGTTTCATCTTCTCCGTTAAGACGCAGGGAGGGACTTCTCCAGCGGTCAGTTGGTTAAGAGTCCGCCTTCTAATGCAAGGGATGTGAGTTCGATCCCTGATTGGGGAACTAAGATCTCACATGCCTCAGGGCAACTAAGCCTGCACGCTGGCAAGCTGCAACTTGAGAGCCCACACACTGCAATGAAGAGTGCAGCCAAAAAAAAAAAAAAGAAAAAGAAAGAGCTAAGGGAAACAGCAATTTCTTTAGACAGCTCATCTAGGAAATTTATATGCACTACGTCAGTGCAGAGATTTACCAGGTTCCCTTGGAGTGAATGAGTCCTCAGTCTGCAAAACCAGGTCATAAACTAATTGAAGGTGTTTTATTTGCACATAAAGAATCTGTTCCTCCCACTGGAGGTGGGAGGAGATTAAGCATGGAAGCGTAGGTAGGAAGACTCTCTGCACATTGGCAATGGCACGTGAGCCTCATCCAGGGGAAAGGACACCGCAGCCACTGAGAGCTAGGTGTAGTGGGTTTCTCTCTCAGCTCTGGAGATGGCTGCATCAGGAAACCAAAGCCTGCTGGCATTAGCAGTTAAGTGGTCAACCCCTCTTGTGATCTGCTTGATACTCAGCTCATCAGTAAACTTGACACTGGTTTCTCTTGTAGCGTGCCCAGACCCTTGCTATTCAAAGCGTGGTCCATGGACCAGCAGCACGGGCATCGCCTGGAAGTTTGTTAGAAATGCAGACTGTCATGCCACACCCCGCCCAGCCCTGTGTGTTGGGTTTGCCTGACAATGTAGCACTCTTCCTCTGTATCATTCTCACGGATATTTAGTTAGTATGAGTCATTATCCGTGGATTTGATTAACCTCAAGATACCAGTGAGTAGTTTGCTGAGCCCATCAGGCTGAGGGCTGACCCCGGGCAGAGATGAATTCACCAAGGGAATGTCACCGAATGGGTGGCCAGTTGGCCTTCTTCAGGTGAAGACCTCCCTTGGTGTTATGTGCTGCCTTTGAATTTCAGCACTGACACCTTCTACCCATTGCCTCAGATAACTGTATGGTGTGTACACGGCAATGAGCTTGCATCCTTTCCCGCTCGTGAGCATATTTCTCCCATCCACTTGGACTGCAGCGGTTTCTGAGAATCTTTGCTGTAGTGAAGAAGGGAGTCTTTCCTGTAGGGCACATGTGTCAGTAGATTATCATCATCATTTTAAAATGAACCAAAGTTCACCCTTTATGCTGACTTCCTTAGTTTCTTCCCTATGCCCTCTTTTTCTGCTCCAAGATCTCATGGACGAAACCACATACAATTTACTTGTCATCGTTTCTTGGGCTCCTCTTGGCTATGTTTCTCAGATGTTCCTTGCTTTTGAGGAGTATTGTCAGATAGAGGCTAAACATATCTGATCATACACACTTAATCCCTCAACTGGGATTTAGGATTTCTCTGATGCTCTTCTTAGCGTTGAGGCTGGGGTTGTGGGTTTTCAGGAGGATGACCACAGAAATAAAGTGTCATTGCGTTAAGGGTACACACTGTCAATATGACTTGAAACCACTGTTGATGTTCGCTTTGATACCTGACTGAGTTGGTGTTTGTCAGATTTATTTACTTTCTTTTTGGCCAGAGCACCGTGAGGCATGTTGAATCTTAGTTCTCTCACCAGGGATCAGGCCTGTGCCCCCTGCACTGGAAGCTTGGAGTCTTAACCTCTGGAAGTCCCAGCAGTGATTTCTTGACATCCCACATGTCTAACATTCTCCTAAATCCTCTAGTCCTGCCGATTCTGTGTCTTACGTAATGTAAGAAACGCTTACTTTTCTCCAGGCTCCTTGCTACTACCACCAGCATCATTTCTCACCTGGGCTACTGAAACATATTCTTACCGAGAAGCACCTGCATTAAATTTTGCTTCTGTTCAGTCTATTTCTATGCTGCAGCCAGGGTGATAGTAAAAAAAATAAATTTCTGCTAATGTCAAGCTGCTTTAAAAAGCTTCCCATGGTCTTTTAGTTTAATTCTTAAACTTACAGATTTTTTTTCCATTGTCTGGTCTACCTCTTCAACCTAATCTCAGAGCAATCTTTTTCACCTTCTTTATAATCCAGCCCTATTGAATTCTGTAAGTCCTTCAAATACACCATGCTTTCCCTTCACCGTGAAGGAATCTGTGGTAGATTAAAAAGAATTTTAAAATTAAACCATACTTAGATTCTCTTCTTATGTGCTTCAGTCATGTCTGACTTTTTGTGACTCCGTGGACCATAGCCCACTAGGCTCCTCTGTCCATGGGAATTTCCAGGCAAGAATACTGGAGTGGGTTGCCATGCCCTTCTCCAGGAGATCTTCCCAACCCAGGGATCAAACCCATATCTCCTGCATTGCAGATGGATTCTTTACCTGCTGAGTGATCAGGGAGGCTCTACTTTTTGGGCTTCCTAGATGGTGCGGTGGTGAAGAATCCACCTGCCAATGCAGAAGATGCAAGAGATGTGGGTTTAATTCCTGGGTTAGGAAGATCCCCTGGAGAAGGAAATGGCAACCCACTCCAGTATTCTTGCCTGGAAATTCCCATGGACAGAGGAGCCTGGTGGGCTACAGTTCATGGGGTCACAGAGTTGGATACAACCAAGCAGCTGAGCACACAAACCATACTTTGCATATACTAGAGTAACTCAGTAAAGAAACTTGGGTTGACAGGAATTCCTAGTGGTCCAGTGTTGAGGACAGGACAGAGGGCTCAGGTTTGGTCCATGGTTGGGGAACTAAGATCCACATGCTGCTTGGTGGGCCAAAAGTAGAAAAGAAACTTGGGTTGGACTGAGTTATTGGGTCAAGTAAAGAATTTAAGAAAAGTATCTTTCTGTGTCTGTAATTCTGATTTTTTTATATAACCCCCCCATCTCCATATCCATGGCCATACCGCTACTGCCATGGTGACTGCTGCTCCAATGCATTCTACTAGAAGTTATCATCTAGTCTGTGCCATCCACAGGCTCTATGTATGTTTTTCTGATTTTCGCAAAAACTGTGCCTGACAGTTATCTGAGACCAAGCCTCAGAGAGGCTAGGAAACTTCCTCTAGATGAGACACCTAATATATTCAGTGGAGCTAAGATTTGAATTCAGCATGGACAGATTCAAAAGTCTGTTTTTTTCATGGTGTGATGATTTACTTTATGGTAAGGTGGTTTAACCAAGGTGTTTCTGATTTCAAATAACTGAAATAAATTTGGGCTAGCCTTAACAGAAAGGGACTTTTTTTTTTTTTAAATAAGGACAAGGCGTGTCTTAAGGAACTCAAAAGATAGGAATGCAGCCGGCTTCTGGAAGAAACTGGATCTAAGAACTGGAAAATCATCATTTTCTTTCTCTGGCTCTTTTCTTACCTCCTCTCTTGCACACCTGCTTTATTGTTTCCTCTCTAGTTTGTTCTGTTGTTCATATACATGATGGGATATGGCTACCATACAGTTTCAGCCAAGCAGAGAGATGTCTGTCCCTAAATCCACATGCCACATTCTTGATAGAGAAAATCTGATTGGCTCTGCTTCAGACATCCATCCATCCTGGGACCAATCAGCTTTTAGCTGAAGGAGGCAGAATTACATCATCCAAACATGGCTGCCATGGGGTTTGGAGACACTGTCCTTTGCTGGTAGGAATGTCTGACTCTGGTCTTTTCTCACTCACATCGTTTGACTACAACTGATTCTGGGTACTCTAATTGCTACAGGGAGAAGTCTAAGAGTTCCCCTTCAGCTTCGACCCATGATCATAGCTCTTCGAAGAGAAATTAGGAGTAGAGTAGGCTCGGCTAGTGTATTGTCATATCAGTGATCATCCTGTTTTGAGGTACATCATCATTGTCCCCTCAATCTTGTTCTTTATAGCTCAATTGGCTCTACACAGACAGATGCGCGCGCGCGCGCACACACACACACACACACACACACACACACACACACACACACACACACACACACTCACGTTGGAGTATGTTTACAGTTTCTGCTCAGAAGAAACTACATGCCTCCTTGGAACTCAACTTCTGCTTTAAGCTGCAATGGCAACAATTCCACTGACTCTTTGCCAGTGTAAAGTGAATAAAACTATCTTCCAACCTATTGTCTTTACTGTCTCTATGATAATGCTGAGTGTCCTTTCCCCTGTAGTCACTGCTTATCAAGAAGTGAGTTCCATTTCTCTCGCTGAGCACAGTGAGAAGAATAAATTCACCTGGGACTCTTAGGGCACCAATGGTCACCGACTCTGTTCTCATTTGGAGCAGCTTCTAAGGAAGGAGGTCAAACCTCAGCACCCAGTTATGCACCTGTATATGTTCTATATATTCTTCTGTAGCTGTAAAGAACAACTCAGGGGGAAACATTTATTGTTACATATTTTTTTTGGTTGGTGGCCTAAACTTATGAATATTAAGTGTTCCAGAAGTTTCTTTGCAGATCAGTGGTTTAGAATTTGGAACTCACTTTACTATGGAAACAATGTTGCACTTGCTAGTTTAGGCCTCTAGCCAAACTATAAATGATCATTTGGTCTACAACACAGCTGAAATGGTTTCCTTGCCCTTCAAGTGAGAGTCTGGCCTCTTCTGTGTCTAAAGCTCTGAAATCACTAGCTTCCTGAATACCAATCCCCCTGCATTTCTCTAGTTTGATTCTCTGTGGACCTCCCTTTTTTTTTCCTCACTCTAAAGAGGGAAGGGAGAAACCAAGGAGGTGTACAGGTGAACAGTAGGTGTGGGCTCTAGGTATTGAAGGATGCCAGGGGTATTAGATGGCACAAAAGGAAGGGGAGGGTGGGAATTAGTGAGTTTGGTGTCCTTTTTGACTCTCATAAAAAAGAATGGAAAGTGGGGGTGGTGGTGGAGGGGTAGAAGGAGAAGGATAACTGCAACATTTGATAAATAGGTGTTGTCATTGGTCAGTGCCTGGGTGTAAAATATTAACTATTTTTTGTCATATGCAGTTGAGTTGTCCTTTGCCTTCAATTAGCCGGCAGTAAGTTAATAATGAATTTTACGGTATTCTCCATTGGTTAGCTGAATTCCTGAACCCCTCCTCCCTGGAATGAAGCAATGTGATTGCATACAAGTCCAGCCAGGTAGCAGAAGGCACGCGCTGGCCTCTAATGGCACAGCCGTGTTGGGTCACCCCTGTGTCTTCTTGGCGTCCCTGCATACATGCTTTTAACAGATTATTTCATTCTCTTTTTTGGCCTGGACCCAGACAGCTTTACATTCTCAGCAAAACAGATGGACAACAAGGGTGAAACAGGATCCTGTACTAAAATAGTCTTTTGAGTCATCCTCTTTGACGGTTCACTCTTCCAGGAAACTTGCCCCTTCCTTCTTGCAGAATGCTACTGCTGAGAAGTAATGCACTCAGTTTCTGAACTTTTTTTGCAGTGTACGTTTTCTAGTTTTCTTCATGGTCGAGATGGAGCTTTTGCTAAGCTAGAAGTATTGTCTAATTTGTTTTGGCATAACACCTGGATTTTTGCCCGAGGTAAAGATTTAAAAATAGAATTAAACATTTTATGTCAACCTTCCATTTTTGTCCTCTTTCCAAAAAAGATTCCAATTTGAGAACAAGGGGAGCTTGATTTCACATACAAGTTTATTTTGGGAAGCAAGGGTGCTCCAGCGAAGATCACTTGACGAAGTTATTAGGTTCTAGTCCATGTTGTGACAGTAACTGCCTCTTGGACCCCAAGAGAGTCCACTCATTTTTCATTGCTCAGTTTTCTCATCTGTAAAAGGGGAATGATACCATTTCAGCTGAAAGGTGGTTGTGTGTATTCAATGAGAGGATATTTGTGAAGGCACTCAGATGAAGTCACATTGCTATAGTAACCTAGGTTTTGATTAGTTCTTAGAGGTTAGAACTATCTTCCTCTATAATGAAATAGTTTATAATATTTTGTATCAAGGATTCATTTGTTTAAAGATTTATTTGTTCTAAACCTAGGATATTGTGCTCAATGCCTTTTATTCAGTCCTTGCAGAAAAGAGGAAGTAATGTACATGCCATTGTCATTTCATCTTCTGTTTGAGTTTCTGTTCATTCATTCATTCATTCTGAGATATTATTGACATATCACATTATATTGGTTGCAGGTGTACAACATGATAATTAAAAAATTTTTTTTTTATTGGAGTATAGTTGACCATTTGGTCTTTCTTGAATGCAGTGTGAAGTCAAGGATAGCACGATTCAGGGCATGATGTGGCTCACAACATCTCTGCTTCTTTGGGGTATTTATTGCTACTATGTATTCTGATAATAATCAGGCATAAGCTGATGTCAAAGGAACATTTGGAGCCACCTGAACTAGTAAACTGAAACAGTCAGCATGAACAGGCAGGTGGCCACCCAAGTCTGCCGTGTGCTTTTGAGGATGATGATATCTGATTTCTGCTTCCTCATTTCCATTTTGGTAGCTAGAGGTAAGTACTGCAGGGGCTATGTTGTCTAAGATCCTATAGTAGTATGTATAAAAACTGCAGGTTAAAAAGGTTGGGAGTTTTTTTTTTTTAGAACTTAAGTAACCATGTGTCATTACACTGGTCACTCTGAAAAGTTTTGCCTCTGTTGGTCAAAGATCATACAGTTTTTTGGATTGATGATTCTCCAAACCAAGGAGTGTGTGTGTGCATTAGGTCATGGAAAGGAAACAGATTCTTGACAAGGGCCCCCTAATCCCAATAGAATGGTCTAGGAGCCTTGCACCCATGTTTATACCATTTGTCTTGTTTCATTCTCATCCTGACAAGGAAAGGTGAGTGAGTCTCCCCTGCTTACCCCATTCTCCGTTTGCTACGTTAACGTCTCACATGATGGAACAGTTTCTTTATTCATTAATGCCTATCAGAGCAGTTATATATACCCTTTTATTGACATATAAACACTACTATGTATAGAACAGATAACTAATGAGAACTTTATAGCACAGGGAACTCTACTCAATGATCTGTGATCTGTGATGACCTCGATGAGAAGGAAATATAAAAAAGAGTGGATATATGTATATATACCAGGGGATGTAGCTCAGTGCTAGAGCGCATGCTTTGCATGTATGAGGTCCCAGGTTCGATCCTTGGCATCTCCACATGGTTCCGTTTTGGCTTCTCTGGTGCCTCAGAGAGTAAAAAATCTGCCTGCAGTGCAGGAGACCTGGGTTCGACCCCTGGGTTGGAAAGATCCCCTGGAGAAGGGAGTGGCTACCCCCTCCAGTATTCTTGCCTGGAGAAGCCCATGGACAGAGGAGCCTGGTGGGCTACAGTTCATGGGGTCGCAAAGAGTCAGACACGACTGAAGTGACTTAGCACGCACACATATAACTGATTCACTTTGCTGTACAATTGAAACTCACACAACATCGTAAAGCAACTGTACTCTAATTAAATACTTTTGTTTTTAGATAAAATTTGAAAGTTTTAACGTATCACTAATAAGCCTTTCTGAGTTTAAGAAAGCCCTGGATATTAACAGCAATTAGGAGTAAAATTAGGGTTGACTTTCTGTGATTATCTTTTGCTTTTATAATAGCTTGAACAAGTTTTGTAAGCGAGTCATTTTCGGTTTATTAATCAAATGCCTCTGCTGGAGCAATTTTCTGCCATCAACAAAGCATATCTGTTGTCCATCTTTCTACATGTGCTCACACGGTTTCTTTTCCCCAGCCTCCGCCCTGTTGGATTCTCACACTTCTACCCACTCGGTTCCTCCTCTGCCACAGGGCGGGGCTCGCAAGCTGCCTCCCTGGATCTGCCTGCCACTGCTCTTACCCGATAGGTGTCTGTCTTTTCTTATACCACCTGAAGGCTTATTTACCTTTGTAGTCCCAGCACTTAATAAAGAACCTGGTCAATAATAGAAGATTAATAAATATTTACTGAATAAAAGAATGAGTGTTATAATAGGGTAAGATCCTTGTACTAACGGAGGAAGACCAGAGGAGACCATCTATCCCGATGGGGAAGAAGGTAGATAGAGGGAGGGGGGTCCCAGAAAAGGTACACCGTGGGTGATGTTTTGGTAAATGAGGAGTTCTTCATCAGGTCAAAGAGGTGGGGAAGAATTGCCTGGGCTTGGGAAATTCCGTGTGCCTGAAAATAGCGTAGCATGGCTGGAATTTAGATGCAAAGTGAAATGGGCAGAAGATGAATCTAAAAGGGTAGGTAGGTTGCATGTTGCTTTGAACTTTGTGCCAATTTAAATTGTTTAGGTTGTTAACCAGAATTACCTCTGTGATCCACTGGGTTAATCGGTTAATACCAGCTGGGATTAGATCTCATGAGGTCATTTGATTAGATGACTTATTATTTAATTAATTTTTGCACAACAATTATTTGAAGGTAAATGGATGGGCATATTGGTCCATGTTTAAGACAAAAGTTTGTTAAAAATCACACACTGATATCTTAGAAGTTTTAAGGGACCCTTCTCAACTTAGAGGTAAAAATATTGGAGTCTTTAACTCTAAATGGACTATGTCATGAGAGAATTTTATGGCTGAATTTATGTTTTAATGAGTCTTTCCTGTATATTCATTACCAATCATTTAAAAATGCAGGTGCATAAGATTATTTTCTGCAATAAGATTATTTTCTATAGTGATGACTTTTGTGAAGGTTCAAAGAGATAATGTATGCAAAATGCTTAGTACCAAGTACCTTGCCTGGTACACAGTAAATGCTCAATAATATAATCTATTCCTTAAACACACCAGGCCTGAGGGAGTTTTCACTTTACCTTTATGAACTTTCAGGAGAAACTTTTAATACAACAGCCTGCCTGCAAGTGTATCTTTGCTGAAATATCAGCTGGTTCTTTTGTAAAAGTTTGGAATTTCCTTGGTGTTTTTAAACAAGATTTCCTCTCTTAAATGTGCTCATTGTTTGTGTCTTAGATTGCCAAGATTTGATTTGAGTACAGAGTCTTCAAAGCATTGGTGGGACTAAATATTTTAGCAGATGCTTGCATTTGAAATACTTCTAACCCCTTTCATGTCCAGGTTTCAGTGAATCACGCTGAGGCACTCTTGACGTGCAAGACAAATGTGTTTCTCTTGGATTTGAAGGACAGAGGGTTTACCTGATGCTTATGAATGTTTACTAATGCAGAGGAGAAATTGAGATGCCAGGTTGGAAAATAAAAACTTGAATGAGGTGCTTGCTGGGCACTATTCAGAAGTATTGTATGTCTTTGGGTTTTTTTTTTTTTTTTTTTTTGATTAAATTCCAAGCTGGTACAATCCATCTGCCTGTTAAAAATAATTAATTGCCTTGTTTTTTACTTAGAGATGTAACAGTTCCAGATTTGCAAGTGAGAATTCTTTTGCAACACAAGCCATTGTTACTTCTGGGGGTTAGATTTTCGGTGAGCAGGGCAGGTTACCTAGTCACATCACCAAGTAAGTCATCTTTCAGGGAGCATTTCTTTGGAGACGTGCAATTTTCCAAACCCCAGTGACTAGAAATAGAATTACTAAATGGGCCCAAAACAAAGTAAAACTATAAGAAATATCAAAAGTAGAGTTTTTTTTAAGACCACATTCCTTAATCATTAGCCAATTAAATTAGAAATTAATAATAAAAATATGATGCCCCCCAAACTACTGGGAAACTAAGAAACTCTCCCAAATAGACCTTTGATAAAAGAATGAAGAGAAAGCAAGAAAAATTGCCCATATCCAAATTTTTAGGGCATAGCATATACCCAAAACTTCACTCAAAGGAAAACTTATTAAAGAACTGATAGAGTTTTAAAAGTTGGAATTAATGGAATGAAGAAAAAATTAGAGAAACAGGCTAAATAAGATTTAAAAAACTGGAAAAAATATACACAGTTAGGAATGAGGAAACAGATACGATCACATAAAGCAGGGAAGTTGGAGAAATTGTAAGAATTATACATGAAGATTACACACAAAACTCTATAGAAATAAATTGAAAATATTGAAGAAATGGACATTTTTATAAGTAAAACATAAAAGATCAATGTTGACTCATGTAGAAGTTTTAAACAGATAATCACTATAGAATTTTCAGTTTGTGCTGGTTTTGTTTCCCATCTGGCATTGGTTCTGGACTTTAAGGAAATATTATTTTTAAATGCACTCAAATAAGATGAGAGGATGAGATGGTTCGATAGCATCACTGACTCAATGGACATGAATTTGAACAAACTCCAGGAGATAGAGGACAGAAAAGTCTGATGTTTTTCAGTCCATGGGGTTTCAAAGAGTTGGACATGACTTAGCGACTGAACGACAACGAAATAAAATGAGGTAGAAGTCTTCCACCATATAACTTCAGGATTTACTATGGTCTCCTCGAGTAGCATGTGAGATGTATATGTTGAAAAGAGTGTTTGTACTTTAACACATGTTTAAATGTGAAAGATGGCACATGTAACCCTGTCTTCCCCACCAATTCTCTCCAAATCCAAGTTAACTTATGCTTCCCTCTGGAGAACAGTGTTCAAAGCACTCACTGAGAAAATGAAATACATTCCAGCGTTGGTGGCTGAGAAGAACTAACTCAGTCCAGTCTTCAGGGAGTGGGAGGATAACTTGGTGCTGCTCACCCTGTTACCTCCTTAGTAGACCACCTGTGCCAAGACCCCCACTGTGGCCTATGAAAATCATGAAGCTGCCAGGCTGACCACTGGTGAGGTGGGTGGCAAGTGTAGAAAGCCTGACTGCTCCTGATTCAGTAGTTTGGTCACTTTTGTAGGGTGCAAATCTATAGCTATTTATTTTATTGTTGAAAACTTTAACATTTATTGTGGGATAATCCCCTTTGGCAGAAAATGAGCTAAGGGAATGCAAAGTTTAATGAAAAATTAGGTAGTAAATTTGTTTATTTTTTTCAATTTATTATTACTTATAAAATTTAAATTTTATATTGGAGTATAGCCGATTAATAATGTGATAGTTTCAGGTGCGTAGCAAAGCAACTCAGTCATACATATACACGTATCCATTCTCCCCCAGATTCCCCTCCCATCCAGGCTGCCATATAACTTTGAGCAGAGTTCCCTGTGCTATACAGTAGGTTCTTGTTGGTTATCCATTTTAAATATAGCAGTGTGTACATATCTGTCCCAAAGTCCCTAATATCCTTTCCCCTGCTCCTTTGCCCCAGTAACCATAAGTTTGTTCTCTAAATCTGTGAGTCTATTTCTCCTTTGTACATAGGAGATTTATATCATACAAAATTCACTTGTATGACATTTTTAGATTCCACCACATATAAATGATTTCATATGATATTTGTCTTTGTCTGTCTGACTTTAGTATGATAATCTCTAGGTCCATCCATGTTGGCTACAAATGGCTTGATTTCATTCTTTTTTATCATTGAGTAATATTTCACTGTATACATGTACCACATCCTCTTTATCCATTCATCTGTCCATGAACATTTAGGCTGCTTCTGTGTCTTTGCTATTGTAAATAGTGTTGCAGTGAGGGGTATATATATATCTTTTTGAATTGTGATTATCTCTGGATATATGCCTAGGAGTGGGATTGCTGGATGATACGGTAGTTCTGTTTTTAGTTTCTAAGGTACTTCCACACTGTTCTCCATAGTGGCTGTACCAGTTTACATTCCTACTAACAGTGTAGGAGGGTTCCCTTTTCTCCACACCCTCTCCAGCATTTACTGTTTGTATACTTTTTGATGATGGTCATTCTAGTCAGGTTTTTCTTATTGTGGCCCAACTGATTTTGAGATGCTTTTTTTTTTTTTTTTTTTCGAATAAAGCACACACTTTATTCACTGAGTTGTGAGGACAACAGTGAGGCCAGACAGCGGCGGGGGGAGGCAGGTGCTAATTTCAACAGGAGCGTGGAGCAGGTCAGCATCACAAGCACAGCAGCTCGGGCCCAGGGCCACCCCCGCCTCTGTGCACTGCCACGTGGCACTCAGGACACCGACAGACACCCACATACTTTCACGGGGGACACGATACATCTTTTAAACAACAGTTCTTCCAAACGTTTGCTTTCATATTTCGCGAAGGGGAGGGGAGGTAGGAAGAACAGTATGCCTTTCAACACTTGCAAAAAAATAATTCCATTAAACCCAACTTCAAAATGAAAGAACTGCAAAAGCTTCGATGCAGGATTGTCGGCAACTCACAGAAACCACACACGCTTTTGTATGTATGAAATAGAACCAAAATGACATGTCTCCAACTTTTCAAAAACTTTTGTTATCAAGGCAGACATAACTGGGTAATCATTTCTGGGTCATATTTTGACTTTCCATGTATCAATAGTTTGACCACCATGTCACCCTGAACGAATTTCTGGCATAGTTTTCTTTTCATATTTTTTTAATCTAGGCATATACCCTGAGGAAACCAAAATTGAAAAAGACATGTATCCCATTGTTCATTGCAGCACTATTTATAATAGCTAGAACATGGAAGCAACCTAAATGTCCATCGACAGATGAATGAATAAAGAAGTTGTGATACATATACACAATGGAATATTACTCAGCCATAAAAAGGAACACCTTTGAGTCAGTTCTGATGAGGTGGATGAACCTAGAACCTATTATACAGAGTGGAGTGAGTCAGAAAGAGAAAGATAAATATTGTATTCTAATACATATATACAGAATCTAGAAAAATGGTACTGAAGAATTTATTTACAGGGCCACAGTGGAGAAACAGACATAGAGGATAGACTTAAGGACATGGGGAGAAGAGAGGAGAGGGTGAGATGTATGGAAAGAGTGATGTGAAAACTTATATTACTATATGTAAAATCGGTAGCCAACGGGACTTTGCTGTATGGTTCAGGAAACTCAAACGGGGCTCTTTATCAATCTAGAGGGGTGGGATGGGGTGGGAGATGGGAGGGAGATTCAAAAGGGAGGGGATATATGTATACCTATGGCTGATTCATGTTGAGGTTTGACAGAAAACAACAAAATTCTGTAAAGCAATTATCCTTCAATAAAAAATAAATTAAAAAAAAGCTTTAATGCACCATGTAATCAGGATGTTAAGACTAAGGTGGGTGTTACTAACAGTAAAGTAGGTGAGAAGAGTAATTTCAGTAGCATCAGAATGAATCTAATTTTTCTTTAATGGATTTTTAAAAAGAAAATCCATTTGTTGATTTCCTTATTATGTAGGACTAGAGTGTGTGTTTTATGTGTGTGTGTGTGTATATATATATAATGTTACATATTACATATTATATAATATGTTTTATATTATACAAGTATCTTATACATATCTAGTAATCTAATATATATATTTCTATATTTGTTTTTTTGGCTAAGTATGCTTTAGATTTATTTTGGTCTTGCTTTTACATGACTTTAGGTATGTTACAAGTTAATACAATTCCTACAGTTTGGATTACTTACCCTTAATGTCAAGATTTTGTTCGCCTGGGGTCACAAAGAGTCAGACATGACCTAGCAACCGAAAAACAACAACATAGGAAAGTCTGTAATTCAGATTAGGAAATTCTCTATTGTGGTGAAGGTCGGCATGACTGCAAACTCTGGTGAACAATTTATAGTGTTATGTTTATCATTGCTCAGAAAGATAAAAAGTATTTTTGTAGGCTGCAGTGACTGGATTTTACTTCTCAGTCTGAGATATCACATGTTACATCTACTTTTGTAGTCTAAAAGAAGCAGTTCCTTCTTTGGTTTATGTGAGGACTCTTCTTTTACCTACCTTATAAATAGTGGTGTTTCTGGGGGTTCTCTTTATGGAATTTTTTCTTTTTTTCCTCTTCTTTCTCCTTCCAAGATTAATAACACTTAACAACACTGAGTGGGTTCCTGTTGTGTATCAGGGCAGGGCCATGCTGTACAGATGAGCAGGTTAGGATTAGGGTACCGCACAGTTCCAGGAGGAGACATTCACTACCCCACCTTCAAGACTCATTAATGCCATCAGACCCTGTGCTGGCTACTTTACAAGCCTCTCACTGAGCCTCGCCACAACCTGTGAGCCGAGGATCATCATTCCTCTCTTATGCATGAACAAACTGAGTTTTGAATATGTTAAATAACTTGTTTGAGGGCTTCCCTGATAGCTCAGTTGGTAAAGAATCCACCTGCAATGCAGGAGACCCCGGTTCGATTCCTGGGTCGGGAAGATCTGCTGGAGAAGGGATAGGCTACCCACTCCAGTATCCTTGGGCTTCCCTTGTGGCTCAGCTGGTAAAGAATCTGCCTGCAATGCAGGAGACCTGGGTTGGAAAGATCCCCTGGAGAAGAGAAAGGCTATCCACTCCAGCACTGTGGCCTGGAGAATTCCATGGACTGTATAGTCCATGGGGTCACAAAGAGTTGGACACGACAGAGTTTTGAATATGTTAAATAGCTTGTTTAAGGTTACGTAATAATGAGTGGGCGATAGGTTGTGTGTGTGTGGAAGGTCCCTTTGTCGCTCTGCAGCATGCTGCCTTTTTTTATTTATTTATTTATTTTTTTATTAGTTGGAGGCCAATCACTTCACAACATTTCAGTGGGTTTTGTCATACATTGATATGAATCAGCCATGGATTTACACGTATTCCCCATCCCGATCCCCCCTCCCACCTCCCTCTCCACCCAATTCCCCCGGGTCCTCCCAGTGCACCAGGCCGGAGCACTTGTCTCATGCATCCCACCTGGGCTGGTGATCTGTTTCACCATAGATAGTATACATGCTGTTCTTTTGAAACATCCCACCCTCACATTCTCCCACAGAGTTCAAAAGTCTGTTCTGTATTTCTGTGTCTCTTTTTCTGTTTTGCATATAGGGTTATCGTTACCACCTTTCTAAATTCCATATATATGTGTTAGTATGCTGTAATGTTCTTTATCTTTCTGGCTTACTTCACTCTGTATAAGGGGCTCCAGCTTCATCCATCTCATTAGGACTGGTTCAAATGAATTCTTTTTAATGGCTGAGTAATATTCCATGGTGTATATGTACCACAGCTTCCTTATCCATTCGTCTGCTGATGGGCATCTAGGTTGCTTCCATGTCCTGGCTATTATAAACAGTGCTGCGATGAACATTGGGGTGCACGTGTCTCTTTCAGATCTGGTTTCCTCAGTGTGTATGCCCAGAAGTGGGATTGCTGGGTCATATGGCAGTTCTATTTCCAGTTTTTTAAGAAATCTCCACACTGTTGTCCATAGTGGCTGTACTAGTTTGCATTCCCACCAACAGTGTAAGAGGGTTCCCTTTTCTCCACACCCTCTCCAGCATTTATTGCTTGTAGACTTTTGGATAGCAGCCATCCTGACTGGCGTGTAATGGTACCTCATTGTGGTTTTGATTTGCATTTGTCTAATAATGAGTGATGTTGAGCATCTCTTTTCATGTGTTTGTTAGCCATCTGTATGTCTTCTTTGGAGAAATGTCTGTTTAGTTCTTTGGCCCATTTTTTGATTGGGTCATTTATTAGCATGCTGCCTTTTGTGGGTGATCTCAGCTCTTGTTAATCTCATCTGTGGCCACCACCTAAATGATGATAATTCCTAAAAGACTCTCCACTCCGGATCTCTGTTCATGGCTTACTGGACAAGTCTTCCATATGTCCTAGAGACACCTCAGATTCTACAGGTTTTAAATCATTTTCTTAATGATGGCTTAAGGAAAGCCATCCTTTATGGCTGCTCCTCCTTTATTCTTACTCTCAGTTCATGGTACCAGCAGCCTGGGCTCTTCTTTCTCCCTCATCCCCTACATCCAATCAGGTATCAGGTCCCATTCAGTTCTGTTTCTGAGATCTGCCTCCATTTGTTCTTTCTTCTCCATGTCATTTGCCACTACGTTAGTTCAAGCCCTCACTCTTTAATTCTGCCCTCATCTGCTCTGTCTGAATTACGAAAAGCATCCTCTGACGTCTGACAACTCTAAGCATTTACACTGGCTTGTGCCTCTGACTGGTTCATCTTTTCCCACCTTCTCCACTTGGCTACTTGAAGTGTCAGCTTTAAGTCCTGTTCTCAAGGAAATCTCCCTTGATTCTTTTCACCAACCCCTTTCCTTTAGTTCATTTCTTCTCTGTGCTCCCAAAGCACATTATGTTTAAGTCTCTCACATCACGTACATACCCACCGTGGTACCCTGATAATTGATTTGCTTGTCTGACTCCTTCCTTGGATTGAAAGCGCTTTGAGGACAGGGCCCATGTCCAACTTATGTCTATCTTCCTAGCATCTAGCAGCTTGTCTGGGAGGAGATCAATACATGCTTGAGAAGCCGGGGCACACTGTGGATTCATGAGGCAGTTCTGAAAGAGTTTTGATTACTGTAACTTTGTCATATAGTTTGGAATCAGAAAATGTGATTTCTCCAGCTTTGTTCTTTCACAGAATTGCTTTGGCTATCTGGGGTCTTTTGTGGTCCCATACAAATTTTGGGATTGTTTGTCCTATTTCTGTGAAAAAATGCCATTGAAATTTTGATAGGATTGCATTGAATTTGTAGACTGCTTTGGGTAGGATGGACATCCTAACAATAAAAATTCTTCCAGTCCATGAGCATGGAATGTCTTTCTACTTATTTTTGTCTTCTTCAATTTCTTTTATCAGTGTCTTGTGGTTTCAGTATATAGACCTTTCACCTCCTTGGTTACACTTGTTCTTAGATATTTTATTCCAGATCTGAAAGAGTTGTTTACATAATACTATAGTGTTCCACATGTTCATTTAGTCCTATTGAAAGCTGAATGCAGACTTTATAAACTTGAAAATAATCAATGCTGATATTATTTAATTACACAATATATTTTTTCTTCCCATCTGCCACTTGCAGGGGCAGATAGCATGATTATTCCTTAACCCATGTTTTCATTCATATTAGCAGCAGCTTCTTCCCTTATCCTGTTGACAATAGATTATAGCTTAGTTGCATGGTAACTGAAAAAGTGGACTCTGTATTGAACTTTGGTTTAAGGCACCAAAGTTTTGTACTGGCATTAATGAATAAAGTGACCTCTTAAAAGGTGCTTTGTTTATCTTTCCTGATTCCTGTCCATCGATAATGTTCACTACACCAAGAAAATACCATGAGATTGATTATTTCAGAACTTATGATAGGCAGATCTGAAAGAGTTTTGATTACTATAACTTTGTAATATAGTTTGAAATCAGGAGATGTGATTTCCTCCAGTATAGTTCTTTTACAAAATTGCTTTGGCTATCTGGGGTCTGCTAAAGCATTTACACTGGTAAATGCTAAATTTGAAGTTATGCACCTGTGGGGCAGTTTTCATTAACAAATAACTTTTTCATCTAAACACAGATTTAGGTCTCATTCCAGCTCTGCCCATACCTGGTTGAAGTCGACCACTTAAATCCCCCTGGATATTAGTTTCCTCATCTTTAAAGCTAAATGCCTGGACTAAACTAGCTAAAAGGACTTTTCAAGCTCAAATATCCTTCAATTGTATTTTTTGAGACCCTGCTGTATATTCTCTTACCATCTTATCTCCCTTGTCTCCTCCCCTTCCTCCCCCACTAGAAGATTGGTCCTCCTCACAACTGAGCGCGCACACACACACCCCTATGTAATAGTACTTGAAAATCATTTCAAAAACTACTGGTCATAACCTGCCATTTAGAACTCTGATAATGGTTTTAAGTGGAAGCCCATGAAAAGGAGATGTTTATCAACCTGGAAAACCTGTTTTTATAAAAAAAAAATCTGCTTTTGTGAAACTAGCTTTTTCAAATGAATTATCCTTTAAATCTAAAGTTTTCTATTACATACTGTACTGTGCTGGATTGAATAGTATCCCCTAAAATTCTTATCATTACCTAAGAATGTGACTTTGTTTGAAAAATAGGGTCTTAGTTTGTAATCAAATGAAGATGAGGTCATACTGGATTATGACAGGCCCTGGATCCCATGACTAGCGTCTTTATAAGAAAAAAAGTAAGAGAGCCACAAGGGAAAAAACCATGTGATGGCTCCATGTGATGATGGAGGCATCGGTGAACTGATGCAGCCACAAGCCTAAGGAGACCAAAGACTGCTAGCAACTATCAGAGGCTAGGAGAGAGACAGAGATTTTCCCTCAAAGCCACCAGAAGCAACCAACCCTGCTGACACCCTGATTTTGGACTAATGGGCTCAAGAACTGTAGGAGAATAATGTTCCGTTGTTTTCAGTCACTCAAACAAAAACAAAACTGGCCCTCCTGTCTGCCGGCCATCATACACAGAGATACACTGTGTTCTTCCGCACTTGGCTTTGACCTCAAGGTTTTCTTCAACATGGAGAGCCCAGAGGCCGTTTGCTTGTGTCCTTTGGCACCGCGCCGACTGCCGATCCTTCACTGGCACGCTCAGTATTCCTTCCACCAAGGGCTGCGAGTCCCTTCCTTTGAGGAAGCACATTCCTGACTGTGGTTGCAAACGTCGGGTGAGGGTGCCGAGTGAGCGCACACAGGTTCCCCTGTCTGGGCAGGGACATTTCTAAACTGTGACGTTCCACAGAGTCGATGGTGACCCTCGGGGGTGTGGGGAGTGAGTCGGCAGGCAACCTGTTAGAGACGTCGCACAAACTAGGTGTCCGAGGTTTTGGAGTGAAGAAGACCTCATAAGGCCTCCCCCACCCCCACCCCCGCAGCTTCTGGGTTACATTGTCTTAAGCTGGAATACTACCTGTTAGGTTACTAAGCAGGGCCTACGTAATTTGTTAGCAAAGCACTTCCGGCAAAATCTTTTTTTTCCCTAAAAGTGTGCCTGTGTTACAGGAGGTCCATGAAGACTGTCCTGATTTGATTTGCCTGCGTTCTAATTTTATCATTAGATGCTAAAGGACAAATCAGGTACACGATGTTTTTAGATGAGACGTGCGTGGGGACTGGCTCTACAGAAGCAAGTGTTCCTGCAGGGTGGGAAGGCAGGTCTGGGTCGTTGGAAGTGGAAACAAGAGACTGGGAGGGCTGGGAGGGAGGGGAAAGACAGGTGTCCCGGGAGGACGCGTGCAGAGGAGAAGCGAGTTCTGAAAGCCAGTTAGGTGAAGAAGTGTCCCGGTCCGGGAGGAAGGAAGGACGCCAGCGGCTGATGATGCGGGCCTCCCTGCCCCGGCTGTCTGCAGCGAGCGTCCCAGGAGGACAGGAGAGAGGTCTTGCTAAGCGGAGCGAGCGCAGGAGGGCCGGACTGCTGGGGCGCGCGGGCCGCCGGGTTCGGACAGGGTTAAGACCATCACCTGCAGCTGAAGTGCGACCCAGATGGGAAGTAGGAAGTGCGCGCCTGAGCTTCCTGTATAAATAAACTCACGGCTCCCGTCGCTGCTGCTGCTGGCGGCGGTGCTGCGCCCCGAGCTCTGCGAGGTTCCCCCAGCAGCGCAGCTGCGCCCCGAGGCAGGAGGCGGTTCGAGGGACGCCTCCTCCCTCTCCGGCCCGATCGGTCTGGGAGCCCAAGCCCTGTTGCAATCCTGCAGAGCGCAAAGCTGTCAGCCGCAGAGCAGGGAGGAAGACGGAGGGCATGGAACAGCCGTTCTTCCCCGGGGTGCGAGCGGCCCCGGCTGGCGGTGCGCGCGAGGGAGGCTGCTGAGAAGCCCGACGGCGGCCGGGAGGAACGGAGCTCTCGGGCCAGGTAGGTTGAGGCAGCTTTTTAAGTGCTGCAGGCATTGCAAGACAGCGGTGGCGTTGGACTAAGAAAAGAAAAAGGGATGGGAGACTCACTCTGCTGTCTGGGTTGTTTAGCTTTATTTTCTGCCTCTCGTGCTGAAACCATGCAGAATCGGATTCATTCTGAATGCCTGAAACACCTGTGAACTTTACAAAAATAGCTCTCCGTTTACAGGCAAAAAGGAATGAGCTTAACTTATTGTAAAACTAGTCTCTGCAGAATGTATTGTAAAATTCAAGATTAGAGCAGACCTCCCAGTGTCTTCAGCTGGAGACCAGAGTTGGCAGAATCTCAGATACTTACCTTCTGCTGTTTGGGAATGCATGGCAGTAGGTTGACATACCTACATATGGATAAGGTGTTATCTGTGGAATCTTGGTCATACATTCTGCTGATTATTTTGTTGTGTAATTGCTGATAAAACAGGGTGAAACTTTGATCTTCCACTGCTGTTCTCGAGTTGAAGTTAAAATGAAACTGATCCCTCTATCAGTGGAGAAAAGATATCTTTAGCTGACCCCTTCCAGGGTATCTTTTGTTTTTCGTACAAGGAGTTTCAGAGATTCTGTTGTAAGTCTACTCTTGAATGTACTTCTCACATTTAGATTTCTCAGAAATGATTTCCCCTTTCTGGCAATATGTTCTCTCTTCATGCTTGCACAACAGTCTCACTTTTTTCTTTCTTTCTGTTGCGTGTATCATATCAAAATATTAGCTGAGGCTGGCAGTAAGGCTAGCAGCGTTCTTCTGATTGGCATTTCTGGAGGTTTATTTGAATGTTGCCAGGTATGAATTAAAGAACAATGTATCTAACATTTCTGAAGCAGCCAATTGGGGGTGTATAGGCCCCGAAGCAAAATAAATGAACCTTGCCATGACTCAGTTTTTAGGGCGCGGATAAAGAGGCAAAAGGAACCCAAGCCAGTCTTCAGTGAGTTGCTGGCTAAAGGATCAGGCTGCTGCAGCTTTCGTTGAGATGAGCCTCTTGGCCCCCAGTCCCTTTTACATCTAATTCCTCTGTTGGTCCCTCCTTCTCCTTCCTCTGTCCTCTGTTTTCAGCCAGAGTCCTTTTCATGGGTAGCAGTCCCTTAGGTATTTCTGAAGATATCTTGAGGAGGAGAGAGAAGGAGGAAGAAAAAGATCCATAGCCATCCACAAGGCCACGTGGAGAGAATTGTATTAGGAACTCCAAGGCCACATTTTCATAAAACTCCCGCCTTCCTTTTGCGTCCCTGTGACTGGGATTTTATTCTTTGTGATGGGCATGAAGTTAGAAAAGTGGGAAAGAAAATAAATTGTTCCAAAAGGAGCCTCTGACTAATTGGAAGTGTCTTGATGAGTAAACAAATTCAAGGTATGGAAAATGTAAAAAAGTGTCCTGTAGCAGAATTGAATTGCTTGGCTTTTTTTAATTTAAAACAAACAGAAAAAAAAAAAAAAGTCCCTCAACCAGCCCCACCCCCCCAAACCAATCACCCCAGATAACTTGCTTCTACAGTACTGTGCTGGACGTGAGGTTTGAGTGTGGTCAAACACTGTCCATTTACCCAGAGTTTTACAAATATTTACAGTCATCTATGCCAAATATCTTTGTGCTGAGCCCCAAAGAACATTCTCAGCATTCAAAAGCCCCATTCTCATGAATGGTTTCAGTTCATTGGCAATTTAAAGGCATCCAGGCTTCCAAACTAGGTCAGCTTAAGAGATGTCTTTTTTTAAACATAATAATTAGTTTTTGGGTCTCCCAGATTATGATCCAGGTTTTCAGAGCCAAACCCTGTAGCAGAGAGGAAAGTATGCTCTATCAGGAAGAAGAAAAGTTTATTTTAGCTGTATAGTAAGGCCATCGAGGTTTCTGGAAGCTGTCTTTTCTCTCCATAATCCAAATACTTTTAATCTGATAAATTTATATTTATATTTAAGTTTTCCTTTTTGAAAAGTTGTTTCAGAGTGGCTCAGATGGTAAAGAATTTACCTGCAGTGCAGGAGACCCGTGTTCGATCCCTGGGTCAGGAAAATCCCCTGGAGAAGGGAATGGCAACTCATTCCAGTATACTTGCCTGGAGAATTCCATGGACAGAGAAGCCTGGTGGGCTACAGTCTATGGGGTCGTAAAGAGTCGGACCCGACTGAGCGACTAACACAGTTTCAGGAACATTTTTAAGGACACCAGAATGATTCCTCTGGACTGTTTCTACTAGTCTTGGCTTCTGTGTTTCTCCTGGATTGACTTATGATTCTACTTTCTTGTTGAGTGAAGTTCTTAATGTTTGGAATCTCTAGTTTGAGGTAGAGGTCAGGGGTCCTGCGGAACCCAGATGTTGCTGGAGGAGTGAAGTCCAGAGAGTTTGGGGCCTAAACCTACTTTGTGCAACTGATTGCTTTGGAGATGGGAACTTGGCCAAGCTGAGCTTGGGGAGTCGGTATCGGTAGCCACTGCTCCTGAATACTGAGACTCTTTTTCAGGCATGCCTGTCTTGACTTACTGAAGCACCTTTGATACAACAGATTATCAGTATTTTTAAGTTTTTGAATTGCTGGAAGTGACTACAGATGAGAATCAGGCCCTGAATATATTCTCTCCTCCATGTACATTAGAGAAGTTATCTTCTGTGGTATTGAGGGACTGGAAGCTGAGGACACAAAGATGCATATGATGTAGCCTCTGTCCTGAAGGAATTTGCGTAGGCTTGGGAGTGACTTTGGACCAGAATGGTAATTTTTAATTCATGTTGCTTTACCTGAGAGTGAAAAATACTTTGAAGTTTGTCATCTCAATCATGTCTTTTCTTTTTGATGTTTCCCTGATGTCACCTGAGGGTTAAGTAATTTGAAGAGGCATAGGCGCACCTAAGTTAATTTATTTAATTATTTTAATTTTTAATTCATTTTGTCACCTTTAGGCCTATGTGCAAGGCCTTGTACTAATGTTTTGTTTCTATTGTCATTGGCATTTATTATTTACTTGGTCTATGAGTACTTCTAAATCTAATGCATTGTGCTGCAGTAGTTATTAAAAAATGGGAAGCTGTAAAAGAGAGTGAAAGTGGTCAATACTGCAGCATGGAGTGAGAAAATTCTCATCTGTGACTGAATCCCTCCCTGAGATTGAAAGCACAACGATCTAAGTAAAATACACTTCTCTTGTTCATAGCTGGGGATATTTCTGACTGTATGGCTTGTGGTATCAAAGAACATGCTTTGAAAGCTGTGTCTCATTGGTTTCTCATTCCTCTACAATCATGAGTTTGAGTCTCAGCCCTCCAGTCAACTGGTTCTTTGTTTTTCTTGGGAAGGTAGAACAAGACCATCTCATTTCTTTTTTTCTTGGACTTGTGGCTGAAGCTATAAACCCTGTGTATGATTATATGAAACTCTCTGATGACAACCTTCTCAACTAGTTTACTGTTAATAAGTGCGGACTATGTTTAATCACCTTGACACCCACATTCCTTGTGTGGAATTCGATTCTTTGTGGGTTGACCTTATTTCCTGCATTTTGTATTTTCCTGCATTTTATTCCTTGAGAAATTGATTTATCAGAGACATACAAGAATACATACCCCTGCACCTAACTTAGTGTGAGATGGAGGAGTTCTTTCCCCAAACTGGTTTTAAATTTGTATCTATAAAATGTCTCTATAAAACTTTTAATTTTCACAGGAGAGAGTAATATTTATACAACCTTTTATGCATTTGAAGAAAATATTTTGGTTTAGATATTCATTCTTTAGTAACTGTAGTTTCCTGGTAATGTCATGACCCAGGAAATCAGCCTGTCTCTTGCTCCATGGGGCTTTCTGAAATAACATTTCTCCTTGATCTAGTAATTACATCACTGTCTGACCTGCCTGTAAGTGGCATTCCTTCCTGCTTCTGAGCTTTGTTGTTATACCAAGCAGAGGGAAGAAAATTATTCAGCAGTGCTGTGTGAATAATTGTGGGAGGCCAGGGAACCACTGATTAAAAAAGAGGTGGGCAGGGCACAGTGGTGGGGTTGGGGAGGGGCCTATGATGATGAATGTAAAATTACAGTGTCAAAAATATCATCGAGCTGTTATTCTCATTTTCACTCCTACCGTCTTTGAAAGTTTTGTTAGGAAATCTGGGAATGGATTTCCGCCTCTTGGGCCTTACCTTATAGTGGTGATGAGAACAGAGAAAGAAAGCAAGAAAAAAAATAAATGTACTTTTCAGAAGGAGAGGCATTTTGCAAATGTTAAAACTTGACCTCGCAGATGTCCTGTACTCCATAAGGTTTAGAGTGAGCGTATCACAATATCATGTATTTTGTTGGTCATGACCTCATATCTCTTTCCATATAGTTCTCCTATATATCATGCATGTAGCAAAAATGTAAAAATTAGATCTGATTACTGGTAACCGAGGTGATGGAGGTGTTAACTAACCTTATTGTGGTACTCACTTTGCGAAACATATCTATAGCAAATCATTGGGTTTTATACCTTAAAGTTACACAATTTTTTCTCAATGATATCTCAATACAGTTAGGAAAATAGATCTTATTAAGGTAATGTACTTCATTCCTTACATAATTTCAGATAGCAAAGAGACTACATAGAAAACAGTTTTTGATAATATTTAGGGTTTCCTTCCTAAGGATGTATCTGGCCTTTTCATCCACACAAAAAAATTAATAGAGATATATTTGTATATCAGTTCCATTTTTAGAAGAAAAACCCAGGTCTCCAAGCTAGAGTTATCATCTTATTACCGTCCTGGAACCTGTTGAGATGAAGATGTTAAAACTGAAGAATTTTAAACTGAATATTTTTTCATTTCTTGGTTTCCCCTGAAGGATGCTGTGAAACGGTAGGTGAAGAGAACAGAAGTTCCCTTTCCTATCACAGTGATAAACTGTTTTGCAACAATGCCACCATCTCACGAAGCCTGAGTAGGTTACCTATGGTCTCTAAGAATTAAGCATTTCTTGGGTTTGTTTATACAGTCAGCCCTTCCTACTGGTGGGTCCTGCATTGTGGTTGGCAGAACCTGCAGATGTGGAGACATGGGTGTGGAGGACCAATGGTACCAGGCCTTTTCATATAAAGAAATTTGGTATCCCCTGGCAGATACCAAAATTCTCAGATTCCAGGGGTCCTGGAACCAATCCCCACAGATACCTAGGGATAGCATATTACAGAATAGTCTCTAATCTTTGCTGCTGTTTTCAACTAATGATTAAAGTATCTTATGTGTAATGTGTGTGGTGCTCAGTCACGGAGCTGTGTCCAGCTCTTTGTAACCCCATGCACTGTAGCCTGCCAGGCTCCTCTGTCCATGGGATTTTCCTGGCAAGAATACTAGAATGGGTTGCCATTTTCTTCTCCAGGGGATCTTCCTGACTCAGGGATTGAATCCACGTCTCCTGCATTGGCAGGCGGATTCTTTACTACTGAGCCACGTGGGAAGCCCTGTTAAAGTATCTTATATGTGATGTATCTACTTAATGGTCTTGAGCATTATCCTTTTAGAAAGCAGATATAAAATATACTTGAGTAATTACATTTTTGTGATTACTAGTGAGTCTTCCCATTTATTCTTGCCCTCTCAAGGCATGTATTAGAACTGTTTTTCTGATATTACTGGTTGTGCATGGATTCATCTAGTCCCTGAATGGCCAGAGAGTGGGTCAAAGATGCAAGAAGGGAGGAGAATCACAAGACTGGTTAGTATGGAGATCCACATAAATCCTTGCCCCACTTACCACCAGTATCTATAGCCCTTGCTACTCTACCAGCCTTCTGATCTACCTTCCATTCCAGGCTGTATTTAGGGTAAAACTTCAGCAAATGGCCAATGGCCGATGATAGTCAGCACTTTATTAGATTCAGTCAGTACCATTTGAGTCACTAATAGCTTTTGTTGAGAACATGAGCCAGCAGTGAAATTAATCATTGCATTGGATAGAAATGCCAAGGTTAACACAATACTAATTTTCAGATCATGTTGCCTGACATGTCAGTCTTAGTTGATATCGAGAGGGCTTTCCTAAAAAGAGAGAAATGGGGCCTTTGGATGATTGTTCCTTCCTGCTGTGCTGCAGTATTGGCTTCCTCAGAATCTCTCTCCATGATACAGGTAGCAAGCACTTCAGCCCCACCTTCCCCACCACCTCCCCTTCCTGAAAATGCTTCCTTTTGTCAGCTCCCTCTCCCTGTAAAGCATTCGTATCTTTTATGAATGCTTTTCAGGGACGACTCAGGATCTTGCATTGGCACGCCAACATTTTGACAGCTCTCACGTGTCTTGTCTTGTTTAGTCTTAGACTTTCTTAGAATGGCCCGGAATTAAGACCCTTCACTATAGATCAGCTGGACTTTTACATAAGTTAATGTTTCTATTACACCAGTAATATCCAGCCCTTTGGTTGTGTTAGCTTTCTTTTTCTCTTTGTCCCTTTAATCTTGTGCTTTACCAGTTTATCTGAGTCTTACAGTCTTTGCAGATGGTGGAAAAATTCCTAAATAACCAGATGAGTCTCCTAGTAAAACAGTATCCTCTCCAATCACGTTATCTTTTTGCACAGAGGAATAACAGCTATGATTTGGGGTAGTGAAACAGACATAAACTACATTAGTTAAAAATACTTTGAAAGTTGGCTGTCTCACCCACTGCATTTTTTGGAGCAGATTGCTTTTTCAGGCGGCCAGCAGAATATGAAAATTCCTTATACATCCTGAGTTTTCCAGCCCAGTTTCTGAAGTATTCCTTTCTTTGGCAATTCTAATGAAAACACAGGAGGGAAAAAGTGACTTTCCTGTTCTTTCCTATCAAAAGGTAGTTACTTCTCATATAATGAATGCTTTGTAGTGCAGGAGACACTCAGAGAGTAGCTAGCACTGCTGATTCCCCTTTCCTGGCTATTTATTGCAAAATCAGATGTTTTAGAGTGGCTTTCCTTCCTTGCTTCCCTGGTGGCTCAGACGGTAAAGAATCTCCCCTCAATGCAGGACCCTGGTTCGATCCCTGGGTCAGGAAGATCCCTTGGAGGAGGAAATGACAACCTGCTCCAGTATTCTTGCCTGGAGAGAGCCTGGGCAATTCACAGTCCGTGGGTTCACCAAGAGTCGGACATGACTGGCGACTGACACTTTCCTTCCTTGCCCAGTCTGTTGTGTTGTGTGGCTCCTTACAGTTAAGCAGGTGAGACGTCTACAATCTGGGTGAAGCCTGCCCTCCCCGGTCCAACCTCAACCTTGCTCCCAACTTCAGAACATTTGAACGTGAAGTCAGCTTGTCAGGTTTTTCTCTTTTTTCCGTCTTGACTCTTAGGTTCTCTACCCAGATTCTTTTCTCATTGGGTTCTTAGCATCCAAGAAGAAGCTCAGTCACACTTGTATGCAATAACTGTAAAAGTAATTATAATTGTTACCGTCTTAAATCAAGCTGGAGGGTGGAATGTGCAAGTCACTTTCTTATTTTGGGTAAAATGTGAAGTATGAGGCAAAACAGGTTGAGCAAGACAGTGAGTTATGGGCTCTCTGGAGGGAAGACTCCTGGAACCTGGAGGGAGTGTGTGTGTCAGGGTACCATGAGGATGTTCCCTGAGAGGGTCAGTCATCCCCTGGCCGTCCCCTCTGTGCCTCAGGCCATTTGTTATTGCTGTTGTTCGGTTGCCAAGGCATGTCTGACTCTTTGCGACCCCATGGGCTGCAGCACGCCAGGCTTCTGGGAGTGAGTTCTGCCAGGGGTGGTTTCATGTTATGGAGACCAGTGAATCACTTTTTGTTGTTGACTTTTTATTTTGTGTTGGGGTATAGCTGATTAACAACCAATGTTGTGATAGTTTCAGGTGAACAGCCAAGTGACTCAGCCATACATATACATGTATCCTTTCTCCCCCAAATCCCCTCCCATCCAGGCTGCCACATAACGTTGAGCAGAGTTCCCTGTGCTATCCCGGAGGTCCTTGTTGGTTATCCATTTTAAATGCAGCAGTGTGTACATGACCATCCCAAACTCCCTGATTATCCCTTCCTCCATCCTTCCCCCTGGCAACCATAAGTTTGTTCTCTAAGTGGAGACCAGTGGATCTTATTAAGACATAGATGAAGAAACACTAGAACATCTTGGAGTTATTCACAGACATCTCAAGTGTAGGGGAGATACATTTAGAGGACTTTGGGATTCTCCTGATTATTGCTTGAAGAGCTCAATTTCTAATAACTCAATGGTGAAAAGATTTCTTGTTAGGTATTCTTTTTCTATGGAGTGCAACTATGAGTCATTCATTTCTCAAACATTCATTACTAGTTTTGCCCAGAGTGGAAATCAAAAGGCAGGTTTTTGAACCATGCCTGGTGAAGCCTGCAGCTTCAGTGATGGTGCCAGGAAGACTGCTGGGGAAAAGGTCAAGGGCGCCTGGCTGGGGTCTTCCCGGTATTGCTTCAAGGAGCACTCGTCTACAAATTCTCTTTTATCCAGTGGCCCAGTACTTAAGGTTTTGTTTTTATAAAATTCCATTGCTTTATAACTGTTTGAAAGTCGTCACTTTGGGGAACTGAGGTTATTGTACACAGAAAAATAAATCACTTCTTTTTGATGAATTGTTTTGGATTGTTCACATCTCAAAGAGATGAAATATGTGCCTTCTTTCCTCTGTCTCAGTCACAAGTTCTGCCTTGGTTGGAATGCTTGGAATTTTTTTTTTTTCATAACAAAATAAGTCTCTGCTTTGTAAGAACTTTTTATGTTTTAAAAAACTTTATATATATACATATAATACACATATTTTAAATTTATATATATTAAATTTTAAGTCACTTTACTGAGGTGTGATTGACAGACCAAAAACTACATATTTAATGTATATAGTGGAGAACTAAGTAACTAAATATATACCTATGGAACTGCATTATGCCTATAGTTAACAATTGAGGTGCATATTGAAAAATTTGCCAAGGATAGATAGTATGTTAACTCCTCTTAATCACAGACACAGAGAGCACACACAAACACAACAATAATAAATAAAGGGGACAGGAGGAAACTTTTGGAGGTGTTAAGTATTTTTCTATTTTTACAACTTTGATTTCATAACCCATAGGCATGTTACTCACAAACTGTGGAGTAAAACCTTATATATATGGCAAGAGACAAGATTAAATTTCAGATGGCCTTGATTTCATACAACTTCTCACCCTGCCTTTAAAAGAAGACTGTTTTGAAGACATAACCTCTAAGAGGTATCCCATTGTGTCTTCGTTTTTCAAGTACATTGGCCTGTTCCGTGTCTCCTTCTAAAAAATAGCATAGTTTGAGGCTGTGAGAAATGAAAGACTTTCTTGAAGAACACCTAGGTTTCTTGTTGGGTTTGTAACAACAGGATTTATCTATTCTCAACAGCTTTCTCCAAACAGGCTGTTGGTGTAATTGACATTTGTGGTGTGGGATGTTTCTGGTCTGTGTCATTTCCCATCTTCCGTACTCAGGAAGCATTTGCTGGCTACATTTCTTCTTGCCCTGTGACTTGGGATTTCTCTTTTTGAGGGGAAAACTAATTCAGAATGTGTTGTATGAGCAGTGTTGGGAAAAGACAGATGAAAATAGGTTGTTGGTAAGATGATGTGTGTTATCAACGAGGAAGTCTTGAGAAGAAAACATGTAGTAGCTGTGTAAACATAACCTGGGGACAGGAGAGAAGTAAAATCATTCACCTTTACCTGTAATTGACCCTAAAGAGGTTTTGTTGTTTTTAACTCCAAAATCCTGAATTTGATGTGCAGGTTGTTTTGAATTTAATTTGCTCTTGAATAATAGATCACCAATAGTTAATTGAATAAGAGCGTGGTGTCTTGAGCCATATTGGTCTTTTCCCAAGAAATACCTATCGAATTGGAAGCCAATCATTCATTAGCTTCCTTTTTAATTTATTTTTAATCAGATCTTCTATTACTTCTCAAGGAATAGGTGATAAACCTTAAACACTTCAGGTTACTAGAGTTAGAATCTGCTGACTCTTTCTAATATGACACTAAGAAGGTTAGTGCAATTAGATCTCATAGATTTTCTATCTAATTCAGTCTGTTTTTCACTCCCTTATTTTAGTACTTTCATACTAATATAATGAGACTTAAGCCACTGTGAGGCTGTGTAACAAGTGCTGAATATGTAAATTAATTTCTTTTGCCTGAAAATTGGGAGAAAGAGAGTCTGGATCTTCTGGAAGGAGAGGATATAATTATTTTTGTGGCCAAATTTATCAGAATTGCCCATACTTGTTTAAGGAGGAGGGTTTGGCAACCCACCCAGTATTCTTGCCTGGAGAATCCCCATGGACAGAGGAGCCTGGAGAGCTACAGTCCATTGCGTCACAAAGAGTCAGATGTGACTGATTGACTAAGCACTCATACTCTTTTAAAATAGTAAGAACTTAAAGATTTTGCTTTTATTTAATCAGAAATGAAATTTCTTGATGTGATATAAACTATGAAAATGTAGGAGAATTATTTTCACAATGATCTTAACCTCTTAAAGATATTATGAATAAAAATCTAATGGAAGGGCTTCCATTATAATTTTTGTTTTTTGGTGTAGAAATATCCTTTCCTATAGTCATGCTACATGTAGAGACAGATTTTATTCTTGTACAATTTCAGTGATCTTATGATAGTTGTAGTCATGAAATTCAGGTCTCCTTCCATCTTTTTTTCCCCTCTCTCTTTCCCCTTATAGCCGTCTCTCCTTGCTCCATCTCTCCACATAATATCCATCAGTGAGGCAGTTCTGGTGTAATGGGACAGCGCTGGACTTGGCCTCAGAAGATAGAGGTTTGAGTTTTGCTGTGTTGTGTATAAACTCTGAGACCTTTGGCAGGTTGCACAGCTTCTCAGGACCTCAATTCATCTGTAAAGTGAAGGAAATGATCATTGCGGTTGTAAGAGATTAAGTAAAGCAATGCGTGTGGAGGAACACAACACTGATACCATGTTGAAAAAAATTTTTGTTGGGCTAGAATATGCAAAACAAAATTTACCATTCCAACCATTTAACGTATAATTCAGTGACATTATAAACACAACATTCAAAAGGTTGTACAACCATCATACTGTCTATTTCCAGAACTTTTTCATCATTCCAGAAACTCTGCACTCACTAAGTCATGACTCTCCATTTGCCCTTCCTCCAGCTCTTGGTAATAATCACCTTTCTACTTTCTGTCTCTGTGAAGTTGACTGCTCTAAGGTACCTCATATAAATGAAATCATACAATATTTGCCCTTTTGTGTCTGACCTATTTCCCTTAGCATAATGTCTCTAAGGTTCATCCATGTTGTAGCAGTGTCGGATTATCTTTCCTTCTTAAAGCTAAATAGTATCCCATTGTATGTTTATAACACATTTGGTTCATTCATTCATTCATTGATGGGCATTTGGATTGTTTCTTTCTACCTTTTGACTGTTGTGAATAATGCTACTGTAAATATGGGTGTGCACGTATCTGTTTGAGTCCCTGCTTTCAATTCTTTTGGGTGTTCACCCAGAAGTGAAATTGCTGGATCATATGGCAATTATGTGTTTAACTTTTTGAATGATGTTCTAAGTGTTTTTTGAGTCTGTTGAATTGATCATAGCAATGCCATTCCGAAATGGTGTGTCTGTTCTTAGTATTTTGATTTCCATAGATCACTTGATGTGAGTCAGGGCAGTGAGGTCACCTTACATTTCAGAACTCCAGGGATAGCTTGCCAAGGTGGCTAGCTCTTTAGCCCATGGTTCTCAGAAATGCACTCGCTTTAGGCTTAGATCACTGAGGGGGAGGATGTGCTGCGCCCAGATGTGCTGGTTAAACAATAGCTGTATCAATGGATATTTTCTGCTTTGGGCCTTCCCATAGGGATTGAGGAGACTGAAGGAGGCTGAGGACCAGCTGATGGGCTCAGTGGGAAGGCTCCACTGTCTGACCATGACAGCCGCCGAGAATCCCGCGCCTGGAGACCTGGCTCTGGCGCCCCTCGTCACTTGCAAACTCTGCCTGTGTGAACAGTCTCTGGACAAGATGACCACGCTCCAGGAATGCCGATGCATCTTTTGCACAGCTGTAAGTTTTCCTTGATGCTTTCATCATATGAAAAAGTATGAAGGGAAAAATTGTAAACGTGTAGGAGATATTTCTGTGGCTCAGGAGAAGCCAGACTACCCTATGATCCTGCTTGGAAGAGCAATTCCATGTTTGGATATGATTCCAAATACTGTTTTGAATGCTAAGTCTGATAGTTGCTGGGGTTTAGGCAAAGTGTAACATGTGTATGAAATTTAATTATTGGTTGCGTAAGCTGTGCCTTTCTGTTCTTAACACTCTAGCTAAGGAACAAAATAGAGACATTTTTAACTTGGCTTAATTTACCATCTAAAAAGCTCATCAGGTGTTTTGAATGATGGAGAAATCAGATAGCAATTTGCTGAATTTTCTTTCATCTCCTACAAAGCACACAGTATGCAAATGTTTTACTTTGTCAAATCTGCTTTTTAATTTTTTTTCCGTTTTCACAATATTCTGAATGCTGCTTATTCCTCATAATAGATATCACCCTATAGATCTTCAGGGGTGGGCTTGTCTCTTTTAGTTTGACACTTTGGTATCCGTGCCGGTGCCCTTGATGGCATGCAGCCCTGAAGGTTGGTTGGTTAAAGGATGTGCAAAGTATTTTCAGTCGTGTCTGACTCTTTGCGACCCTGTGGACCCAATGGTTAAAGAATAAAGATAGGACTGATGGGTTCCATGAGACTTCTAGAAGTATGAACCAGGTGATCGTGTTCAGATTTTCATTTCTTCAAGCACTTTTGGAGCTCTTACTGTGTGCTAGTGAGAGCTCCCCACAGAAAAGATGGACATGTTGAAGGAACTGGACAGGGGTTTGGTGGAATCCGGGGTGGCTTGACGCCGCACGCCACAGGAGACCCTCACCTGCCTTAGGAGTGGGAGGGGGCTTCTGACGGCAGTGCTGTCTGACCTGAGGCTTTAAACAAAAGACTGTAAGCTGATGCCCTTGGGCCACACCTGGCCTCAACACATCTTTGTTTGTATCGCCCGTTGGGAAATTTCAAATCACGGTAAATTTTTCATAAAAAATTGAAAACGTAGTAAGATATAGCTTCTCTGGGCCTGTCTTCATAGACCCAGAACTGAATGATCTTTCTTCTCTTTACGCACTCACCTCTCTCCTGTGTGTTTGAATCAGCAACCCTTCCCCCCCCCCCGGAAAACATGATATCACATTTTATTATTGCTATAGCTGAATCAGCTACCCTTTTAAACTAAGGATGGATTAAGAGTCAACTTGGAAGAGTGCTGGGCATCTCAGCATGGTGGGGTGAGGGCCTGATGCCTAAATTACAATAATCACCATTTATCTTTGCTTTGGGAAGGGGCCTTGTATGGTCCAATGGCTAATATTTATTATACAGTAAATGTAATAATCACCAGACAAATGTAGATTTAATAGCCTTGACTTGTGAGGGAAATTGACCAGTTTAGTTACAGTGGTCAGTGCGCAAATCAAGGGGAGTGAGAAGAAAGGAATTATTTAGCAAGTTCTAGAATAATTTATAAAAAGGCCTTTCTCTAAGCATGCTTAAAAAGATAGTTAAGGTGAAATAAATTTTACCCCATCTCTTTTTTTCTAAGTTGATTCAACTAACGTGACACATTTTCCAGCTAGTTTATATAAGTTTTCTTAAATTCTTTTGGATTGAAAATTAGAGTAGAGAGAAAGCTTGGAGTAATTCTTAGGTAAAAAGGGAAAGCGAGTAAAATCCTTTCCTTTTGTTTTGAACTGTAGCATCCAAAGATGGCAAAGAATAGTGTCATTTATCCCTTCATTCAACACGTATCTAGGTGTCTAGTAAGCAGCGTCTTTGTCCTGGGAATTGTTCTAGGCACTGGGATGTAGCACTTAAAACAAAACCCAGCAGAGTTCTTTGCTCTTAGGATCTTATATTCTATCAAAGGAGTTACATGATAAATAGTAAGTATAATAAATAGGTAAGTTACCTATAGAGTGGTGGGAAATAGGGGCTTAGAAAAAAAGAGCAGGAGGTTAGGGGTATGGGGCCAGGGTTTTCAGTGATAATTGGGTAGACAGGAGGAGGCTTCAGTAAGTGTATATGTGTATTCTTTACTCAACATTGATGCACAAATTTGAAAAAAATTTCCCTCACAAGTCAGGGGTATCAAACCCACATTTGTCTGGTGATTGGGCTTCCCTTGTGGCTCAGCTGGTAAAGAATCCGCTTGCAATGTGGGAGACCTGGGTTTGATCCCTGGGTTGGGGAGATCCCCTGGAGAAGGAAAAGGCTACTCACTCCAGTATTCTGGCCTAGAGAATTCCAGGGACTGTATCGTCCATGGGGTCACAAAGAGTTGGACACAACTGAGCAAATTTCACTTGTAAAACTTGTTGTTCGGTGATTATTACGTTCATTGTATAATAAATATTAACCATCAGACCATTCAAGGCCTCCCAAGGCAAAAACAAATGGTGATTATTCTAATTTAGGCATCAGGCCTTCCCTCTACCAGGCCGAGATGCCCAGCTTAGTTTAAGTAGATGCCCAACTTTTCCTAGTCGACTCTTAATCCATCCTTAGTTTAAAAGGGTGTTTGTCCTGGTTCTTCCTCATCTTGTCAGTGTGAGTTGCTTTGCAGGAAGTGAGGAAATGGCCTTGTCATCACGGGGCAGCTTCAATTTCCTTTGGTCTTGCTTTGTTTTAGAGTCTTGTGCTTCAAAATTATTTTCTTTGACTTTCTCACGTTGCTTTCAGACCCTTGCTAATCCTTGAAACAAATGAGTCAGAAGCAACGTTTGGTTAAAGCCAGAATGGAAATTTTTGTCTGAAAGTTACTGTTTAAAAGCAGGATATGGGATTCACTTTTTCAGAGATCTCATAGAGCAGACGTCAAATTTGTGCATCAGTGTTGGACAAAGAGTGCACACACACACACACACAAAGGCCGTGTTTCATATTCACAAGGAACTGACACCAGTGTATTATTGTTTCCGTAGATCTAAGATCCCAGTTGAAGACCGCACAACTAGTGCTTATTTCTCCTTCAGCAGTTTGGGAGTAGGGGGTTAATACAATTAGATTATTCTGTCATCTAGATCCATACATCCCCATTGTTGGGGTGTATGCAAAAGCAGAAGGTCAGATGGCTTGTGACTTGGGAACTCTACATAGCCATAAATATGAACCTCCCCTGGCTTCCCAATGTGATCTATCAAAATAGTCAGCTCTATCGGGCTTCTCTGGTGGATCAGGGATAAAGAATCTGCCTGTAATATAGGAGACGTGGCTTTGATCCCTGGGTCAGGAAGATCCTGTGGAGAAGGAAATGGCAACCCACTCCAGTATTCTTGCCTGGGAGATCCCACGGACAGAGGAGCCTGGTGGGTTGCAGTTCTTGGGGTCGCAAAGGGGTCAGGCATGACTGAGTGAGCACAACCAGTACCACGTGTCTGATTACACTAGTGTCTATAAATTTGCAATTCATACCTGAAATACTTCACCTGAGATACTAGTCTAACTTTTTTTTTGATAGAGCTCTATTTCTTTCTTCTTTTTAAAAACCGGTTAAAAAATGTGTCTAAGGGTTACTGATGTTAAAAACCAGTTAAAAATACTAGTTTAAAATGTGTCTGATCCTGCCGGATTTTGATTTGCATTCAGATTAAAGATATTAAATGTGTTTTGTGTTTTCAAGGCTGAAAAGAAGCCTGTGACATCTTAAAATAAACCATATACTCCTAATTCCCAATTTTAGGTATGATTGGATGACATTTTCCCAGTTATTGGCTGGGAAAGCCTTCTTGTGCATATGATGTATTTAGTATGGTCTTGCTAAGAGAGCTCCCTCTTGCCCCTCTCTTGAGAGGAATGTTTGCATGTAATGGTTCTCCTTCTAGGTACGGTGCTGTATTTTCACCATTTCAGTGAACTTTGCTCCATTCTATCCTTGTCTTGTTTCCCCTAAGAAGCATTGTGATCCGTATGCTTGGGGAGAGCAGAATGGACAGAGATGAGATGTCTGACTTGCCCACTGGCTGTTAGCCAGCTCAGATCTGGCGTGAGTAGCTGCTCCCCAACCCACATGTGTTCTGCGAACCTCCAGCTCTGTGAGAGAGGATCCTTGCATAAAGTGTTTCAGAGTCAGATTAGCTTGGATGTGGATGTATTTTCTATTCCTCTCTCGGAGGCTTGCGATGCATGTTTGCATTTTAGAGACTCTGTGAAACCTGTGATTAGAAAGAAAGCAAGGGGACGCAGTTGAACTTCTGATGAAGTATTTCTGTTCTGCCAATGCTACCCCCTCCTTTTTTTAAGTGGAATACCTATTAATTTCCCCACAGCCAGTGCATGGAAGAATATTGCTTTAACTTATTCAATGGAGGTTGTTCTTTTTTTTTTTGGAGGTAGTTCTTGATTTAATGACATCCAGAGAAAGGAATGTGACAGATGTTGCTTCAAATAATCCTTTGATGTATCTAGTTTCTTGTTAAAAGGAAGCTTTACCATGTTCTGTTTGGGAAGATAGTTTCTGTTAGACTTTTTGCTCAGATTTAGCATAGAGAAGAAAATATTGTATAAAGGAAGTGAAGCTAAATATCCAGGACAAAAATGGGTGGGGCGCTCATTGGCATGACTGAGGTCATGAATCATTTAGGTGTATCATGCAGCCAAAGAGGTTGATGCTGTGGGGTTACAGAGAGAGGTGTTGCAAGATTACTTGTTCTTTTTTTTTTTCTTAAAGTTTTTTTAAAAAATTTATTTATTTTTAATTGAAGGATAATTGCTTTATAGTATTGTGTTGGTTTATACCAAGCATCAACAAGGATTGCTTGTTGAACTTAAAGGACAAATATCTTAGGGATGTTAGTCCACTAACTAATAATATGGAAAAAGTCTCTCTCTCCCCTCCCCTTGTGGATTTAAATAATGCAAATAAAAAGATTTAAATGCCCCTTCCCTAGCTTTTGCAACACACTCTTTCAGATAATACCACACAATTATAATTCAAGTGAAAGGAAAAAAAAATTTCACCAAAATCGGTTATCAAAGGAGGGAAAATTTGTGGGTTGCTCCCTTGTGAGCAATATTTGCCTCTCTCATTTATTTTGGAAGTTATTTCTGTCAGCCATGAATTAAAGAATAATGAAAACACAGTTGTTGCTTGTTTTTATAACCTAGATTATTTCACCTGAAAAGAGTTGGTATGTTGGCATGGCCTATTTACCATTCAGATTAAAGACAGGATGTGCTGAGCAAAAAGAAAATAAAGTCCAGCCATATTCTTGCCTTTTTTCCATTACATTTTGTTGGCCCTAAGTAGTTAGAGCTCCTTTTACTATTCATTTCTCAGAGCCAAATGGATTTTCCAGTGTTGAAAAAAGCGAGAGGAAATATAAAGCTCTTTAGACCAAGCCCTTCTTTTCCTTGGGGCCTGCTGGGTGACCTTTAAGCAAAGCCCACATATGGCCTGGGAGACACTGACAGTTTGGAAGATTTGCTGTGTGTGCATGCATGCATGTGTGTGTGTTTCTGAGTACATACGTACACATATGTGCACCCACATCGACTGTGTACTGTGTGTAGGGCTTCCCAGTGGTGCTAGTGGTAAAGAACCTGCCTGCCAATGCAGGAGATGCAAGAGACATGGGTTCAATCCCTGGGTTGGGAAGATCCTCTGGAGGAGGGCATGGCAACCCACTCCAGTATTCTTGCATGGAGAATCCCCATGGACAGAAGAGTCTGGTGGGTTATGCTCCCTAGGACTGCAGAGAGTCAGACATGACTGAAGCTACTTAGCACCTTCAAATGAAGCAAAAAACTAATAGTGGTTCTTTCCTGGATTCAAACCGATATCTGCATAAAGAGAAGGGAAGGTCATTTTTCTGCTCCCACCTCCATCCCTCCCTTCCAGTGTCCCATGTTAAAGTGCAGATACAGAGCTAGGAAGACCCAGGCTCATGTTTGGGCTTTGCTGTTTACTGGTGTATGACTTTAGGCAAATTCTTTGGCTTCTATAAAACTTAGCTTTTCACCTGTAGCATGGAAGGGAGGGTAGTGGATGGTAGTACCTATCTTGGAGTGTTATAGGGAGCATCCAAGGAGAATCCCCGGGGACTTCCCTGGTGGTCCAGTGGTTAAGACTTCACCTTTTGATGCAGGAAGTGTGGGTTCGATCCCTGGTTGTGGAGCTAAGATCCAACATGCCTCATGGCCAAAAAAACCAAAACATAAAACAAAAGCAATATGGTAACAGATTTAATAAGGACTTTTAAAATGGTCCATGTGAAAAAAAAATCTTAAAAAAAGAGAGGGAATCCCTGTAGAGCAGTTAGCACAGTCCCAAGCCCCTGGTAAAGTAACGTTATTAATCCTCTGTTTCCTAAGTTCTGTCAGGATGCTGAGCTGTTCTGTTTTTCAGAAATGTTTTAGAGGAAGGGATCCTGTAAAGACTTGACTCGCTTCCTCATTAGCCTTTTATAAAGAGGTGGGTATATAGGTGATTTCAACTCACTGCTATTCTGTAACACCCACAGACGAGAAGTTAGGATTGAGAAAGAGAAGTTTCTCTTTTGGGTTTGTCCAAAGAGTGGCTCCTGGCTGGATGTTTCAACTGAAGACCTGCAAGTAGAACTTAGACGAGAAACAAAAACCCAGTAGAACTTGGAAAGTGAAAAGAAGAATGCATTTCTGGTGGATGCAAAAGATTCACATGGAAGAGTGTCTCAAACTATGAATACTGTTAAGAGCTGCTAACCCCCAATAAGAATATCATAATGGCATTATTTATTGTCTTGATACATTTAGTATCATTTTAAACATCTTTTATTGCGAATTCTATGGAACTGTAGGAAATAACGAGGCATCTTACTCCAGCAGTGTTTTAGAACAATTTTCCTTCCCCTCTTCTGGCCTTCCCAGGTGGTGCTAGTGATAAAGAACCCACCTGCCAATGCAGAAGGTAAGAGATGTGGGTTTGTCCCTGGGTTGGGAAGCTCCCCCGGAGGAGGGCATGGCAACCCCCTCCAGTATTCTTGCCTGGAGAATCCCATGGACAAGCAGGAGATTTAAGAGACACCCCATGGCCGGAGATATAAAAGATACAGTTTCAATCCCTGGGTCAGGAAGATCCTTGGAGGCGGGCACAGCAACCCACTCCAGTTTTCTTGCCTGGAGAATCCCCATGGACAGAGGAGCCTGGAAGGCTACAGTCCATAGGGTTGCACAGAGTCGGACATGACTGAAGTGACTTAGTATGACTCTTCTGGTCATACGACCTGCCAGCCTTTCCTGATGCTTTAAAAATCCCTAGCTCTCTGGATTCCCTTGTCTTCTTCTAGTATTAAGTAGGCAGAAGTAAATTCTGCCAGGTCAGCACCCTGTCTGGCTCTGGCTCTGTTGGTTTCTGGTACTAAACTATATGGACTTGGCAACGTTGGTTTTATGCTCGCCCTTAATTTTATTATCTTGGATGATCGACAGTGAGTCGGTGAATTTGTCTTTGTTTGCAAATGATTTCAATATACTTGCTGCTTACGCTTGTTTAGAGTTTTAATGATAGAACTATGATGACTTTTGTGTCTGTCAGGTAAGCTGCTGGTTTAAAAGCACAAATTTTGGTACTCTGCTTTTCTACTGACAACTGAGCAACTGCAGGTCAGATAGCATCTGAGAGTTAAGAGCAAAAGTGTAGCAGCCTGAGAAATGGATTAGAGATGACGCAAGGGGGAGGTGGCTTTCTGGACCTATGATCTCATCCATTGCCTAATGGTTACCACGTCCTTATTCAAGGAGAGTGGTAAAATGTAGTCGGAGGAAAGAGCAGCAAAGAGAACCTTATTTGTAAGTCCCTAATGATGGTGTCTTGGCATCACAGTCCTGGAATTGGAAGGCACCTTAGACTCAGTCCCCCACCCTTCTGATGGAAGAAGTTCTTTTCCTGAATGCCAGAAAATGGCTTGACATTCAGGAGACTAGATGTCAAATCTGGTTGTCTGGGCTTTATTCAACACAGGTTTATTGTGTCATGCATCATTCTGATGGTGAAGATTCCGTAGTGAGTAATCAGATTAGGGTCTGGTTTTTTAGAGAAGTCACATGTCAGAGAAAGGCACAGACAAAAACAAGTAAGTACAGAAGTCAGATGATGATATGGGCTCCGAAGACAGAGCAAGGGGAGGGGGATAGGGAAAGTGAAAGGAGAGGGTGTTTCTATTTTACCTTAGGTGGTCAGGAAAGTCTCACTGACTGTGTTATAGTCAGTGTTCTGTATTTTGCAGATGCAAAACGCAAGGGTACAGCGGGTCAACAGTACTATGCCGTATTATATAAGGGACTCAAGCATCTGCGGATTTTGTTATCTTCCCGGGGGTCCTGAAACTAACCCACCCCATGGAGGCAGAGGGATGGCTGTATGTAGGCAAAGACCTGGAGAACGTGGGAAACTACTGAGTCTACCGATTCAGATGCTAATCTCATCTGGAAACACCCTCACAGACACACCTAGAAATAATGTTTAACCAAATACCCGGCTATCCTGTGGCTGAGTCAAGTTACACATAAAATTAACTGTCACACTTACCCGGCCAGCTGCACAGAAGATGAAGTGGGTTGCCATTTCCTTCTTCAGGGGATTTTCCTCACCCAGGGATGGAACCCAAGTCTCTTGCATCTCCTGCATTGGCAGGCGGATTCTTTACCACTGTGCCACCTGGGCAGCCTACAGGGGCAGGGTAGAAGCATGGAAACTCTTAGAAGGCTTCCCTGGCGGCTCAGAAGGTAAAGAATCTGCCTACAATGCAGGAGACCTGGGGTCGGGAAGATCCCCTGGAGAAGGAAATGGCAACCCACTCCAGTAATTTTGCCTGGAGAATCCCATGGACATAGGGGCCTGGTGGGCTACAGTCCACAGGGTCTCTAAATTGGACATGATTGAGTGACTAACACATTCATGATAATCCAGGCCAGAAATGGTAGTGGATTGGACCAGCAGGTGCTAGCCATTTATGTCTTTGGGTAGTCTGAGTCTTCATTTTCTTTTGTATACTATAGGGAAAATAATAAATCTATAACCTTTAAGGTTAGAGATTGCAGTAAATAATCTAGATAAAGCACAGAGTACAGTACCTGGACTCCAGCGGGCATGTGAAGTTCTACTGCCTTTGCTATAATCATCTAGATTTTGCTTGAAAACATCAGGATTGAGACAAGCAATAACACCGGCTAGTCAGTGATTAGAAATTCTAATTCTAAACTCTGTTTTTCTTCTGCATTGAGTTGAAGCCTGTTTCTAAATAAATTATTGGAGAAGGAAGTGGCAACCCACTCTAATATGCTTGCTTGGGAAATCCCATGGACAAGGGAGCCTGGTGGGTTACAGTCCATGGGGTCGCAAAGAGTTGGACACAATTGAGCACACACGACTGGCTCTTTATAAATTCGAGCCTATTAGTATGAGTTCTGTTCCTTAGAATAAAATTGGTTGAAATCTAATTTTTTTCCTACTCACTGGCCCTGTATTATTTGAATGAAGGTTATCTGTCTGTTAGAGGACAAGAAAAAGGTTACTCATTAAAAATTCACGCACAGTGCTCTGCCCAATGTGGGAATATTAATCAATTTGTTCCCCCCTCCCCTGCTTTGGTTGACACAGTTCTTTTGGAGCAAGCTTCATTTGCACAACATTCTTGACTTTGATCATTGGTTGAACAAGCACTTCAGGCTTTTCTGCTTTCTCTTAGAAAACCATGTGGTATCAGGGTAGAGGGTAGTTCTAGAATATGGAACGAGATTTAATTTCTTTTTCACAGAGAAGGTTATGAAAAGATGGTATATTGTCATTTGTCCCACCTGGACTTGAAATTCACCGAGAGCTGAAATGCAGGAAAGCAACTAAGTATCATTAATCATCATTGTTATTGTCATAATAGCAGCAGCAAGCATTTATCCAACTTAGGGCGAGGTGTCATTCCAAGTACTTTCACTTTTCATCTTTATAATGACCCAAATCGGTCATTAAAAATATCTCCATTTTAAAGCCCATGAAGTATATATACCATAGTTGCCTGTTTGTTAGTGTAACAGTTTTTTTGGGGGGAGGGATTTGTATGTTCATGTTTTGAGCCCCACTCAGCCATCCCAAGCAAATCATTCACCCAACTGCCCATTTCTAAAAATTCTAGGATGAGGAGGGGCAACTGTGCCAGCTCCAGGTGGTATTCCAATTAACTTCAAGTACTTCCTCAGCATTTGCAGTAATTGCAGGATGACACACGGAAGATTTTTGTTCCTCGTTTATCTGCATAGAAATAGGAAGCCAACAGGCAAATGAAGGCCCCCAGCAGAAGAGTGAGAAAAAAAAGCTGGCTGAATTCTCTCTTCTCTTCACTTGTCAATTCAGAATGGCTTTCAGTCTTAGATTGAGACCTCAGCCCAATGCAGAGATTGTGGTGATCAGCTTCCTATATGCTGATGGGGGTAGAGAATTTAATTACTAGAAATACGGTGACATCTCAGTAGCTTTTATTGTCTTCTCTCCTATTCCATTTTTGTTTTCTCCTTTTAAAATTAAAGACCAAAAAAAAAAATAATAAAAAAAAAATAAAAAATAAAATTAAAGACCAATTTCTAATCTTAAGTGTTAACATGTACTGACTTTAAAACAGAAAATCTTTCGAAGTATTGATGATATGAACAGTTCACCTGTACCCTCTTTTAGACTCCTTCTCTGTGTTAATAATACAGAAATACATAAGTGTTAGTCACTTAGTCGTGTCCAACTCTTTGCGACCCCTGAACTGTAGCCCTCCAGGCTTCTCTGTCTATGGGATTCTCCAGGCAAGAATACTGGAGTGGATTGCCATTCCCTTCTCCAGAGGATCTTCCCGACCTAGGGATCAAACCTGGGTCTCCTGCATTGTTGACAGATTCTTTACAGTTTGAGCTACAGGGAAGTCCTTATAGAAATACATGGATGGATATATATTCATAGACATCACTTAATAGAGAAATGGGATCTGTAACTCTTTTTTTAAAAATAAATTTAACCTAGTGTTTTGTGGACATGTTTCAGTGTAAGAGTATAAAAATCTCCCTTCATTTTTAAGTATTGCATTATGTTCTGTGGTATGACTATATCAAAATTTTATCTAACTAGCCCCTACTAATGATGGGCTAGTTTTTGCTCTTAAGAAATGAACATTTTTGTACTTACATAAATGTGAAATTATAGCTAAGATGAATTTCTAGAAGTGGAATTGCCGAATCAAAAGGAATGTGCATTTTAAATCATCATGTGCTGCCACATTGCCTTTCCAGACTGTTAGGCCTGTTTACATTCCCACCAATGGTGTAGAAAAAAACCCTTTCTTTGACATTCTGGGTATTTTTTCGAAATTATCATCTTCTCTAATCTGATGTGAAAAAAACATGTTTCATAGTTTACTCTAGGCTTCCTTTTTTAAAGGAGGAAGTTAATTGCAGCAAAATAAACTCATTTCATAAATCTGTCTCTAAAAAAATGGATGGCTTGTCCAATGCCATGACAGTTTTAACTGATTTTACGCGTTAGTATTCATGGTACTATCAGGTTATATCAATGGGCCTTGTCTGGAAAAGTATACACATAGGAGACATGAATGAAAGAAAATGTAACACAGTAGTGGTCCTAAGGTGATAAAAGATGTGATATCACACACACACACACACACACACACACACACTCTATGTTCAGTGACAAGACGTTACTAAGTAGGAAAAGAAACAAAACAGTTTAGACAAGTGACAGCTGAAACAGTTGTGACCTCTAAAACACCATTTTCTGAACATTTAAGTTAATAAAAGATTGGTTACGATGTGGATTTCAGATGCACATTGGACCTCTTGGAATCAGGCTGGACACACTCAGTGCCCTGTTTTACGGAAATAGATAGCTCTATGTTAACTGAAAGCCTCAATGGTTTCGAATCATTTCCCATCCCCAGTAGGGAGGTCCTTTTGGTTCACCTCTTCTGGAAAGCATGTGTGTTTGTTAGCCACATGAATGTAGGATTTTCATTCAATCTTTTTGGCCCTCTATTTCCCTTTAAAAAAGAAATCTAGGAAGGACAAGCAGGAGCATGTGAGTACCTACTAGGTTGTGTGTGTGTGTGTGTGTGTGTGTGCATGCGTGCATGTGTGCTCCGTCGTATCTGACTCTTTGTGACCCCATGGACTTGCCAGGCTCCTCTGTCCTGGAATTTTCCAGGCAAGAGTAATGAAGTGGGTTGCCACGCTCTCCTCCAGGGGATCTTCCCCACCCAGGGATCATACCTACATCTCTTGCGTCTCCTGCATTGGCAGGCGGATTCTTTACCACTATGCCACCTGGAAATATGTGTTCTCTTGCAATAGCAAGAGAACTATTTCCCCCCATTTCCTCTTTCCCTGCAGTTTACAGATCAAGAAACCAGTGCAGAATTAAGTTGCTTGCCCAAGATCCATAGTCTTCGTTCCTGAATCATAGGGTAGCTTGGATGAGACAAGAAACAATCTGTGAAAATATATAACATACTGCCTAGCACATTGTATGTACTCTCTAAATTTTGTTAGCATGAATAATGGATGAGGCCCGTATTAGGTTTTTATGACCCTAAAAGTTTCTAAAACTGGACAGTATCTTTATAAGGCAAAACTGACAGCTTTTTTTTAATGTACATAAAAGGTTATTTTAAAGAAGATGTAAATAGCAAATGATTTTAAAAAACTCAAGGGATTCCAGAGACCAAAATGGACATGCCTAATCTGACTGGTGGCCATAGCCCCAGGTTGAAGGGATTGAGGGATGCTATAAACTTTCAACTCTGTAACCCCAGGCAAGTTATTTGAGGAAACTAAGGGCTTAGAGTTTAATAGCTTTGGTTTACAAAGACCTGGAAGCTTCAAGTGCACTAAGTATATATTCAGATGCTGAAACTGAGTTCAAGCCCAGACTACTTAGTTCAAAAATGGGTGTTCTTTCACCTTCCTCCTGCATCTTGCTTGTGGAGTTACTAGTGTTCCCTAGAGAATGTTAGTCTTCTAGTTGTTTCCAAGTGATTCCTGGGTGCTGAGGGTAATTAATGAATGAGGCACTAAAGCAAAAAGATCGTTCCTGCAACTGGGAAAAAATTTTATAGCTGTAATATTTGCTTTCCTGGGTACTGTGTGAAATACAGATCATTTGTAATATGGAATGGTGTCTAGTCTTTAAAAAACTTTATGGTTTATGGGATTGATAATCTCCAGAGGAAACAATATAGGAGTATTTTCAGTTTGTTAAAGGTTCTAGTATTTTCTCATGCTTTCATTCTAATAACATGGAAATCATGGTGAGATTGGGGGGATGCAAGCAAGGATGGTGTCTCCATCAGGCTTTGGCTTAAATCTCAATTCCTGTATTTACCAGTCATGGGAACGTGGGGGAGGGTAAGTTACCGAACTGCTCTGTGTGAAGTGGGAATAATACCATCTCAGAATTGCTGTGAAGATTAAATAAGATAATTTTTAGACGCACTCCACAGCTATCACAGGAGCTTGACAAATACTCTCATTCCCATCGTCATCTTCTCCTGCCTCTCGTGTAATGAATATTTCAGTTCTAGGCCGCTGGTCCTCAGACTAGCAGCATCAGCAGCAGCTGTGAACCTGTTAGAATGATAAATTCTTGAGCCCCCACCCTAGACTTACTGAATCAGAAACTCTGAGGGTGGGGCCCAGCGAGCTGTTTCAGTTCCTTCTCCAGCAGGTTCTGATGCCCTGGTCCAGGGTATTTTGCAGAGCACCCTGGGTGAAGCACATGTCAGTCGCTCCCTGTCTCGTGCTATGAAATAATATGCTCCTTCTGGCTCTTTTGTGACCACTGACAGACATTTCTGAAATAACTGGTTATGTGGCTTTGACTTGTGATCTTTGCTTTGATAGTCTAATTTGGTAGAATATGGTGCTAACTTAGAGCATTTGGAAAGAGGCAGTTCAAGGATAGTAACTAGATTAGAATTTAACAAGAGAGTCAAAGCAGTCTTAGCTATGTAGGCCTATGTAAGCCTAAGAGAAGAAAAAGGAAGACTGGTTCAAATTGTAGCAATTAAAAAAAAAAAGGCAGCACATGAAACCCTCCTGGTTCTAGACACTTGCTGTTTAGGAAATGTCAGAGATTCACATGTTTGCAGAATAAAGTCTTAAGGGAAAATTATGAGGTGAGAATAGTTGCAATTTTGTTACCATCTAATTTATATGTAGCTAGACATTCTGATTTTGCTATGGATAATTGACTAAGATCATTTCAAGTTAATTTTGAATAAAACAAGATTGCTATCTTCAGTCTAGCCGCTGTGGGTCTTTGTCCAACTTTTACAGAGTTCAAGTTTCTTAAATCTGATAAATTCTCCTTCTAGCCAAGGAGGAAGTTTGCCTAAGGCAACTAAGTAGGTCTGTTACTAAACCGAGGATTGTTTTTCAGTCTGTCAGTCATGTCCAACTCTTTGTGACCCCATGAACTGCAGCACGCCAGGCTTCCTCTGTCCTTCACCATCTCTCAGAGCTCGCTCAAACTCATGTCCATTGAGTTGGTGATGCCATCCAACCATCTCATCCTCTGTCATCCCCTTCTGTTCCTGCCTTCCATCTTTCCCAGAATCTGGATCTTTTCCAACGAGTCAGCTCTTTGTATCAGGTGGCCAAAGTATTGGAGCTTCAGCTTCAGCACCAGTCCTTCCAATGAATATTCAGGACTGATTTCCTTTAGGACTGACTGGTTAGATCACCTTGCTGCCCAAGGAACTCTTAAGAGTCTTCGCCAGCATCATAGTTCGAGAGCGAGGATACCTAATTCCTAACCATCACTCCGTGTAGAGAAAGAGTATCCTCTTGAGGAAGCTAACAGCATCACTGTTGTTCAGCTTCTGGGTCATTGATGTGAGTTATGCACGCTGGCCTTATAGATTATATCCTGTAGAAAAAAAACGGAGTTGACAATAAATTAGCTTCATTTTCTCATTTACCCAGTGTAAATATTCTTTTTAAAAATTTCAAAATTTAGATAATTGTGTGTTGATGTTATACCCATTAATCTTAATTAATAAGACTTAATTTTGCTATAGACTCCTCAAACACTGATTTAAATACTAATACAGATATTGGAGTCTTATATAAAATATAACACACATAATTCCTGCTTTAAGGAACATTAATAGCTGAAATTTAGTTGAATGGCACTTCTCTTTTTAGTTTAAAAAATTGTACATGTTTGTTATGAAATTTTTCAAACATACAACAAAGATGAAAGAATTTCAACAGTGAGTATCTATATTCCCACCACCTCTCAGATTCTAACGTTAGCTTTTTACACTCCCTGCTTTGTCACATATCTATATGTCCATTGACCCTTTTACGCTTTGTATGGTGTGGTTCTAATACACTGAATTCTCTAGTAGAATGTAAGCCCTGCATTCTCCAGTTATTTACTTAGGTTGGTTGAACGGTTGTATTGTATGCAGATAATTTGCACAGCCTTACATCGTGGCCAAAGGAGCTTCTTGACCCTTTAATAATTGGGGTTGTTTTTTTTTTCCTTTCTGTGTTGCTGAGACCTCGTGTGCATTCTGAGAGAGTCAGAGCTGCTTGAGAGTTCAAACTGGGACTCTACAGGGGCACAGGCCGAGGAGGAAGAAAGTGATAAATGAGTTCAGTGGAATCCACCCATGTTTCATCTGGGATGTGCTTATATTCTCACTGCCTGACCTGGCCCTGTTGCCCGGGGCCTTGGGGCCAGCTGAGGGCTGGCGGTTCTGAGGTCTAATGGTTCTTTGGAGGAAATGGAAGGATGCAAACTTGGCAGGCTTTCTTGTTTTTGTTTTTTCCTCTGGAACTGTTGGTTGCTTTTCTGAGTGTACTGTGTCTTAAGGTAGCACCTGGCACAGATAGATCTCTTTGGAACTAGTATCAGAATTGGGGCCTCCCTCTGTTCAATAAGGCAGCACAGGTGAGACCAAAGGGAAGACTTCAGAAAGGTCAACGGAAGAGTTATTGAGTCACTCCTGTTGGAAGCAGGTCTTTATGCTCCCGGTGCCTGCTCCCCGCTCTGACTTGAAACGCTCTTCCAGTTTAGCAGATTTAATTGGCTTCATCGTGAGGACTGGACAGGACTGCGGCGTTTCCAATGGATTTCTCTTCAGAGCTATTACTGTCACTAAGTTTCTTAATTTAGATGTTTCATGATCACTTGAGATAAAGATAGAAGCGTTTGATCACTCTTGCCTGGTGGGAACTGGAGGTACTTTTGACTGGGGCCCAGATTTAATCTCCTATATTGAATGACTGTTCTCAGACATACAGGGTAGATCTTACTTAGTACCCTTTTCAAGAAAAAGGAACAGCACTATTTTAGGGTAAAATATTTCAAGATACTTTAAATTTTCATAGGTACTTAAAATTTGCATATACAATTTCCCCTTTAAACTTCCCTTACTGTTTCTTCTGGGACTAGTTGATGCATGCTTGTGTGCTAAGTTGCTTCAGTCTTGTCCGACTCTTTGTGACCCGAGTCTGAATAACCTGCCAGGCTCCTCTGTCCGTAGGATTCTCCAGGCAGGAGTGCTGGAATGGGTTGCAAGCTCTTCTTCAGGGGATCTTCCCAATCCAGGGATCGAGCCTGGGTCTTTTATGTCCCCTGCATTGGCAGTCAGGTTCTTTAACACTGGCACAACCTGGGAAGCCCCTTGTATTCTTTATGAAGATGTTGATTAGAAAGGAGTCCTTCCTTCCTATGGAGATCATGCCTCTGAATTTTCCAAATGATGTAAAGGCGATAATGATAGACATGTTTTCCTTCATTAGACTTGAGGGCATAGATGGTGTTGAACCTAGTTGTTCTGACTTGGTTGCACATTGAAATCATTTTGAGAGTTTAAATATACTGATGCTAGTTTAGCAAGGTTTCAGAATGTAAAATACAAAAATCCACTGTATTTCTATACACTGGCAAAGAATAATATGATCATGGCATTAAGACAACCTTTCTACTTAAAATCAAAAGGAATAACATATTAATCCTTGGAGATAAATTTAACAAAAAAAGTACAAAGTTTATACTCTGAAACTACAAAATGTTGTTGAAAGAAATTAAAAAAGACTAAATAGATACCCCATGTTCGTGGATTAGAAGACTTACTATTATTAAAAATGACAGTACTCCCCAAATGGATCTACAGAGTCAGCACAGTTCCTATCGAAATCTCAACTGTCTTCTTGGCAGAAATTGACACGCTGATCTTAAAATGCATATGGAAATTTGATGGACCTAGAATGGTCAAAATAATTTTGAAAAAGAAGCATAAAGTTGGGAGAACTCACTTCCTGCTTTCAAACTTATTGTAGTGCTATCGTAATCAAAACTGTGTGATACCATCAAAAGGACAGACAGATCAATAGAATAGAACTGAAAGTCCAGAAGTAAATTCACATTTTGTCAGTTGCTTTTAATCAGGGGTGCCAAGGCAATTCAAAGGGGACAGAATAGTTTTTCAACAAATGGTGCTTGGATAACTGGATATCCATTTGCAAAAGAGTGAAGATGGACTGCTTCCTCACAGTTGAAAACAGTAACTCAAAATGGATTATAGACCTAATTTAAGAGCTAAAACCAAAAAGCTTTTAGAAGAAAATATAGAAAATAGAAAAATTTAATGACTTTGGCTTAGACAAAGGATGAACAAAAGAAAAAAAAATTAGACTGTCAAAATTAAATACCTTTATACTTCAGTGGACACCACCCAGCAAGTGAAAAGATAACCTTCAGAATGCAAGAAAGCATTTGCAAGTCATATCTGATAAGGGGCATATGTAGAATAAAGAACTCTTAAAACTCAATAAAAACACAAAAATGGGCAAAGGATCTGAATAGACATTTCTCCAGAGAAGATGTCCAAATTACCAGTAAGCAGATGAAGAAGTCCTCAAAATCATTTGCCATCAGAGAAATGCAAATAAAAACCACAGTGAGATACCTCTTTACACAGGTTAGAATAGCTAGGATAAAAAAAGACAATAACAAATTCTGGTGAGGATTTGAAGAAAATTGGACCCTCCTACTGCTGGTAGGAATGTAAAGTGATGCAACTGCTTTGGAAAATAATCTAGCAGTTCTTCAAGAGACAAGCATAGAGTTATTCAGTATCATACCACATCTACTCCTAAGTGTATACTTAAAAGAAATGATCTACTATTGAAAGAAGCCAGTCACAAAGGACCACATATTGTGTGATTCCTCTTATGTGAAATATCCAGAACAGGCAAATCCACAGAGAGAGAAGGTAGACTGGCAGTTTACTAAATCCAGGATGGGAGGTTTTGGGGGGGAATGGAGAGTGACTACTAATTGGCTTGGGGTTTCTTTTAGGATTATGAAATATTCTAAAATTGCTATGTTAGTTTTACAACTTTGTGATTATATTAAAAGTCCAACTGACTAAAAGCCATTAAATGGGCAAATTATATGGCATGTGAGTTATAGCTCAATAAAACATATGTACATATAAAACATATATACATATGTATAATACATGAACTTGGGCAAACTCTGGAAGATGGTGAGGGACAGGGACATGGCCTGCTGCAGTCAATGGGGTTGCAAAGAGTCGGACACGACTGGGCAGCTAAAAACAACAACAATATATGTATAATACACACACAAACATATTGTTGTTGTTGTTTTAGTCGCTAAGTTGTATCTGACTCTTTGTGACCCCGTGGACTGTAGCCTGCCGGACTCCTCTGTCCATGGAATTCTCCAGGCAAGCATACTGGAGTGGGTTGCCAATTTCTTCTCCAGGGGACCTTCCCGACCCAGGGATCGAGCCCACGTCTCTTGCATTGGCAGGAGGGTTTTTCACCACTGAACTACCAGGGAAGCCCATGTACATATTTATATACATGTATATGCATATAAGGAATGAGAAGAATGAACATGGCAATATAAAGCCAGCAAGAGGAGTAAAGGAACCCTATTTTCTTGACTGTTTCATTATTATTTTTTAACTAAGATGTTTTTAGACATGTTTAACTGCTGAAGGAGAACTCAGATAGGGAACAATTCAAGATGCAAGAAAGAAAATAGATGATCAAGAGGGTAAATTTCCTGAAAGGCAGCAGGGAATGGAAACTAGAAAATAGTGGAGTTGGCCCTGGAAGGTGGAAGTGGCTCATATGTGTCAAAGGAGAAAACCCATAAAGACTGCAGGTGGATGGGCTTTCTTTTTTCTTTTTTTTTTTAAATTGTAAGAGATTACATTTTATTATTTTAAATTGTGGTAAATCTTTGGTGGTGGTGGTTTTTTTTTTAATTTATTTTTTATTTCCTTTATTTTTTTTTTCAGTGGGTTTTGTCATACATTGACATGAATCAGCCATAGATTTACATGTATTCCCCATCCCGATCCCCCCTCCCACCTCCCTCTCCACCCGATTCCTCTGGGTCTTCCCAGTGCACCAGGCCGGAGCACTTGTCTCATGCATCCCACCTGGGCTGGTGATCTGTTTCACCATAGATAGTATACATGCTGTTCTTTTGAAACATCCCACCCTCACCTTCTCCCACAGAGTTCAAAAGTCTGTTCTGTATTTCTGTGTCTCTTTTTCTGTTTTGCATATAGGGTTATCGTTATCACCTTTCTAAATTCCATATATATGTATTTAAATTGTAAGAGATTACATTTTATTATTTTAAATTGTGGTAAATCTTTGGTGGTGGTGTTTTTTTTTTAATTTATTTTTTATTTCCCTAATTTTTTTTTTTCAGTGGGTTTTGTCATACATTGATATGAATCAGCCATAGATTTACACGTATTCCCCATCCCGATCCCCCCTCCCACCTCCCTTTCCACCCAATTCCTCTGGGTCTTCCCAGTGCACCAGGCCCGAGCACTTGTCTCATGCATCCCGCCTGGGCTGGTGATCTGTTTCACCATAGATAATATACATGCTGTTCTTTCGAAACATCCCACCCTCACCTTCTCCCACAGAGTTCAAAAGTCTGTTCTGTACTTCCTGCTTTCAAACTTATTGTAGTGCTATCGTAATCAAAACTGTGTGATACCATCAAAAGGACAGACAGATCAATAGAATAGAACTGAAAGTCCAGAAGTAAATTCACATTTTGTCAGTTGCTTTTAATCAGGGGTGCCAAGGCAATTCAAAGGGGACAGAATAGTTTTTCAACAAATGGTGCTTGGATAACTGGATATCCATTTGCAAAAGAGTGAAGATGGACTGCTTCCTCACAGTTGAAAACAGTAACTCAAAATGGATTATAGACCTAATTTAAGAGCTAAAACCAAAAAGCTTTTAGAAGAAAATATAGAAAATAGAAAAATTTAATGACTTTGGCTTTTTTTCTCTTTTTCTGTTTTGCATATAGGGTTATCGTTACCATCTTTCTAAATTCCATATATATGTGTTAGTATGCTGTAATGTTCTTTATCTTTCTGGCTTACTTCACTCTGTATAATGGGCTCCAGTTTCATCCATCTCATTAGAACTGATTCAAATGAATTCTTTTTAATGGCTGAGTAATATTCCATGGTGTATATGTACCACAGCTTCCTTATCCATTCATCTGCTGAGGATGGGCTTTCATTTCAGTGATGGGAGCTGACTTCTGCTGCAAAGCTGCTGGGTGATAGATTCTTGCTTCCAGCTCCTCAGAGGTCTAACTGTCTACCATGTGCCAGATGCTTTTGATGATCCAGAAATGATCCAGACCTTGATGGAACCCCTGGGTGACTGGTGAGATATGCAAGTTCACGGTCTCCTGCAATGTAGGGTGATACAGGTTTCCATGTTCAACATGCTTCAGTTGTTAGCATCTGGTATTACCTAAGGTGTTGATGGGATTATTGGCAAGTAGGGAGGAAAATCCAAGTCTTTCAGAAAATTGAGGGAGAGGAGGCAGTCGTATAGTTTATAAAATCCTCTTTGGAGGGCCTGTTGTTCTGATATGTCCTCAAGAAAAAATGCCATACCACCAGCCCTACTGTTCTCTACCTTCTGATGAATTTATATGGATTTCTTTGGAGGGGAAAATAATTTGAACCCCAATACTGAGATATTTTTAAATCATTTTTACTTTAGCCTCCCTTAAACTGATACAAACATATCAGTTTAAGCACATTTAGACTTATATCTCTTAAACAAGAACATCAGAGTAAGTGCATAAGCTGAATATGAATTAACATTGTTTTTGTTCAGTCACTAAGTCATATCTGACTCACTGTGACCCCATGGACTGCAGCACATCAGGTTTCCCTGTCTTTGATTGTCTTCACTTTATAGACCACTGAAATTTAAGTTAACATTAACTTAACATTAATGTGAAGGATGGTGTTTAGTTTCCACTAAATCACTTTTAACATTCAGGCTGTGAGTTTGGTGTGTTCCGGTTAACGAGTAGCAATTCCGTGATCTTGCCACCTTTCTGGGCTGGAATCTTGATTTGTAGAGCTGACACTTGGCCCAGACACCTCCTCCATAGTTTTATTTTATCTGCCTCTGACAATGAAAGTATGCCTACTTGGAAAAACAGAACTGTAGCACAAACACTAGTGTGAGCATTGAGATTGAGTAGAAATGGGTGTTCTCTTTTATTCATATCATTAAATAAACATAAAACGGGGGGGGAAAAACTCTTGCCATGGAAAACTAAGCTCCCAGGAATGCACCTTTGCACCCGGTTTGAAACGTATTGTGTTAGCTAGGCACCAAGGTCTGTGAGAGCAGACAGGCTGGGCGTTGTATCAGGTTGGGGTCCAAGACAAGGCTTTCTCGTATCAGAGAAGCTTAAGGATGAGAAATGTAAAAACTAAGGTCTTTTTTTTTTAACATTAGTTATGGCTTATTGCTTGATTTGGGGCTTCTTTATAGTCACCTGATAGTGAATTTTCCTATCAGTCCTCTGATGTCATGGTTGACAAAGAGGTATGAAGGGGATCCCTGTCACTAGAAATATAATATCTGTGAAAAGCCAAGGTTTCTGAAAGGGTTTTTATAAGAAAAAAATTTTAGGATCACACTATACCAGGAAACGACTGACTTGCTTAGCTATGGATTGTTGATTTATTTGAATGTTTTTGGACCATTATATGTGTCCAAGCCAGGATGTCCTGGGTGTGTTAAAAGACTTTTGAATTGGGAGAGATACCATCTTGAGTTTACTAATAATTTAAGTCAACAGCATCTAACAAAGAAGGCTTTATTCTTGGATCTTGTGTAGTCTGAACCGAAGTAAACAGAATCCTGGCTTCAGTAAGAGCTGTTATTTAGAACACATTTGAGACATTGTGATGAAATTGTGTCCTGAGGCTGAGAAGTGTTAGTCTCCATTTTATTCAATATCCATTTTCGTGTACAGCCTTGTGCCAGCAATGATAAAAAGCAAAACAGATACTTACTCAAGGCCAGTCTAGATTTTGGCCTTAAAGACTTTCCCCTTATCACCTCCTTTCCTAGCCATCGCAGAGCAAGGGATGGGAAACCCTAGGTCAGTAGTCATCAGCTCAGCTTCAAGCCGTGTGGCTGCCAGCTCTTCTTTGCTTTCAGAACCCCCGCCTCTGCATCGAGAGGTGTCCAGGGTCCTGGCGGTCAGTTTAAACTTTCAGTTAATGGCACGTCTTATCTCTTTTCTTGCAACCAAACCTATTATCCTCTTACCTCCCCCTCCCCATCCTCTTGGAGTCACATCTCTCTTTTTAAAAAAAATTCAATTTATTTATTTATTTTTGACTGTGCTGGGACTTCGTTGATCCATGAGGGCCTTCACTAGTTGCAGCTAGCAGGGGCTCCTCTCCAATTGCAGTGCTTGAGCGTCTCACTGCGGAGGCTTCTCTTTTGGCACAGCATGGACTCTAGAACACAGGCTGGGTAGTTGTGGCCCACAGGCTTAGTTGTCCTACAGCATGTGAGATCTTCCCAGACCAGGGATCGAACCCATGTCCCCGGCATTGGCAGGCAGATTCTTAACCGCTGGACCACCAGGGAAGTCTGGGGGTCGCATCCCTTCTGGGACTTTCATTTCTGCGTGCCTGCCTAGAGTTCAGAGACTTCTATTCCATTCTCTTCTTGACATTTGCTGCCTCTCTCGGTTTTCATGTATTTTTTCTCGTGGAGGACTCTCCATTTCCCTGAGAGTAGGGTAGGCAGGTGGTACTGTCCCATTTTATAATTGTGAGTGCTGTAGTGAAAGAGGTTAAGTGACTTGCCCAAAATGCAGAGGAGACTTTAGAGCTGGTACTTCCATCTTAAAAATTTGAATTCAGTTCCATCAACTGAATTCATGGTAGTGCTTTTTTTTCTTAGAAGAAAAATCTTTAAGAAAGATATAACCAAAAAAAAAAAAAAGAAAGATACAACCTAGTGACAGAGAACAACTGTACAGTGTATGTGTGTATGTGTATATTATACATGTATGCACACACATGTATGCTGTAATTCTGGTGGTAGATACATAGCTTTGCCTGAATGTTGTAGCTCTTTTTCCATGTCTACCTGATAGATGAGAATACCTCATGAAGAATGCCCTTTGATAAATTGGAAAATAGCATCCTTGAAACGGACCTAGAAGAAACCCGTTTATGGAAAGACTCTACTTTACATTTCATGGCAGATATATGGGGAAACAGTGGCTGACTTTATTTTTCTGGGCTCCAAGATTGCTGCAGATGGTGATTGCAGCCATGAAATTAAAAGGCACTTAACTCCTTGGAAGGAAAGTTATGACCAGCCTAGGCAGCATATTAAAAAGCAGAGACATTACTTTGCCAACAAAGGTCCATCTAGTCAAGGCTGTGGTTTTTCCAGTGGTCACATATGGATGTGAGAGTTGGACTATAAAGAAAGCTGAGCGCCGAAGAATTGATGCTTTTGAACTGTGGTGTTGGAGAAGACTCTTGAGAGTCCCTTGGACTGCAAGGAGATCCAACCAGTCCATCCTAAAGGAGGTCAGTCCGGGTGTTCATTGGAAGGACTGATGCTGAAGCTGAAACTCCAGTACTTTGGCCACCTGATGTGAAGAGCTGACTCATCTGAAAAGACGGTGATGCTGGGAAAGATTGAGGGCAGGAGGAGAAGGGGATGATAGAGGATGAGATGGTTGGATGGCATCACCAACTCGATGGACATGGGTTTGGGTAAACTCTGGGAGTTGGTGATGGACAGGGAGGCCTGGTGTGCTGCGATTCATGGGGTCGCAAAGAGTCAGACACGACTGAGCGACTGAACTGAACTACTTTACATAATTCGTAGACTTTCAGGGTTGAAACAGACAGGTCATCTGGCTCAACAGATGTTTGATGGTTAAATCCTTGATTAAATCTCATCTGAGTCCTTGAGTGCTATGGAATGATTTTGAGGAACAATCCTTATTGTTACACATGATCTTAATGATCTGAAGATGCTTCTGTGTTCTATCAAACTAAGTGAAACATTGATGCTTTAAAAGGAGAAATCGTTTCTTTCTTGTGTCATCAAGGTTTTTGAAAAGTTCAATTTTTGAAACATTTTCCCTTAGAATATATTAGCTCTTATGAAAATTGCCTATTTAGACTTCTGTTTAATGCCATTGTTTAATGGCATGTTATTTTTAAAAATGTGACTAAATAATATTTTCTTTTTTCCGTGTTTCTCTATTTTTATTTACAAGCTCGATGCCATTTCTCCCAGAATTATTAACCATTTTATGTAGGTTATGCAATGTGCACAGGGGTTCATGTGATTGCTATTGGTTCTTTTGTGCTTTAACCAGAGGTAGTAAAGAAGACAGGGAGGGTTTGAGATTAAATTTTAGTGAAAGCTGATGTAAGACGTATAATGAGCCTAAGGTACTTGTAAATCCAGTAGAGCTGGTTGTCTCCCTCTTTGCCTTCAATAGAAACACCTCAGTGATGGAGTCAGGTGCCTGTGCTGCAGCATCCCTTTGCAACTTGCACTTACAAATTTTTATCTTGAACCAGTATTTCTCATAATTTTTTTAAAGAGATCATATACTCACAGACTTTAGTTAGTGTACACAGCTCTAACTTCTGTCCTCGAAGCATGGGTCAGATAATATAATGGTCAGGAGGGACTTTGTGGGAAGCCTCAAAATTCATTAGTTTGTGTATTGTGGTTGCAGCCTTCCTAAGAGCATTACCTTAGCAAATAGAGCAGCCATTATAAACTGCTGGGATAGCTTAGATTTTGGCTTTACAAATTTACAATGAAAGTTGAAATGAATTTTTTTTTGCCTTTAAAGATACACATAGTCTCTTTAGTTCCTATTTAAGTCTTTTCTATAGATGCAAATAGTTCTACAGAGAGAATTGAATAGAGGTGTGTGTTCTGTTGTAAATGTCTGCTCTGTTTATGGAACTTCTCTGCCACAAGTGGCTTAACTGGTTTCCTGAAGGGAGCAGAGAAAGAATAGTCTCACAAGACTAAAAGATTAACATTTCTCCACAAAGTTTCTGGAAGTTTAAGACTGGGTGAGTGAGTGAGTGAAAGTTGCTCAGTCGTGTCTGGCTCTTTGTGACTCCATGGACTATAGTCCATGGAATTCTCCAGGCCAGAATACTGGAGTGGGTAGCCGTTCCCTTCTCCAGGGGATCTCCCCAACCCAGGGATCGAACCCAGGTCTCCCATATTGCAAGCGAATTCTTTACCAGCTGAGCGACCAGGGAAGCCCAAGAGTACGGGAGTAGATAGCCTATCTCATCTCCGGTGGATCTTCCCAATGCAAGAATTGAACCGGGGTCTCCTTTATTGCAGGCAGATTCTTTACCAGCTGAGTACCAGGGAAGCCAAGACCAAGTGAAACGCAGTAAAAATATGACTAAGTGTTCTGCAGCTTGCACATTTCCAAAGGGCTTCCACGTACAAAATTCTGGGTTTGTGAGTATATGAGTGTTTTAAACCCTGGGAAGTAGCCATAATAGGTATTATTATCCCCATTTTAAAAATGAAGGGAGTGTCAGAAATTGAGAGAGTAGCATGAAAACATATACATTACCATATGTAAAATATGTAACATGTAACATATCTGAAATAGCAGTGGGAAGTTGCTGTATGTCGCAGAGGGCTTGAAGGGGTGCTCTGTGACAACCTTGAGGGGTGAGATGAGGTGGGAGGTGGGAGGGAGGTTCATGATGGAGGGGACACGTACATACCTATGGCTGATTCATGCTGATGTGTGGCAGAAACCAACACACTATTGTAAAGCAATTCTCTTCCAATTAAAAATTTTTTTAAATTGAAGGGAGGCCAGTCTGGGTCATGGTAATGTTCCCATTGTCAATATTAGGTAATGTTCCCAATGTCAGCTGATAGAGTGGCTCGGAGGCTGGAGCCTAGGTATTAGGATTTGATGCTCATTGTACCATTCACTTTGTTTTTCTCAGATGTCTTCCCCTTGAGCCTAGAAACCATACATTTTCACCTTCTAGTTCAATTTCAAGTGGCAGCTGGGATCTAGTGGCAGATGGAAGGTCGAGAGGTCGGTCCTCAGGAGCAGAGCTGGGTGGACAAGGCTTTGCATCATTTACTCATGTGTCCCTTAGTGTGACATTATTTTTCTTGAGCTACGTGTGTACTCCCTCTTGAGTTTTGCCTGTACATTGAAATTCTTCCTCACGTTTCCTTGCTGCTGCTTTCTTGAGTTATTCTTCCTCATACTGGAGCCCATATTTGGCACAGTAACCCCAAGACCAAGTGAATGTGCACTCTTCTCTTGAGCAGAAAAATGAAAATTAAAATATTATATCTATATGTGGTCAATTGTAGGGGAAAAGTGACTTAAGAGGACTCTGCTCTCAGATATTGTCTATTTTCCGATTCATGCTAAATCATCTTTTATTCCCCAGTTCATACGAAATCACACGCATTTCCCCATTGTCTTTAAACATCGTTTGAAAGTACTTTTCCTGATTCCTCAGCATTCAGTTGCTTGAATTTAGCATAATTTACTGATGAGTTTTTCTATTTTGGATAATGAGGCTATTTTCTAGTTTTCTCTGTGATAAAAATGATTGACTCCTTGAAGAAGGGAATTTTTAAATATTTAGAGAGGAAAAAATTTGGTTTAAATGGTTTGGCTTAGTCATTAATTCATTAGTACATTGTAGCAGTAATTTCAGTCAGATAAACATTAATACATGATTATTTTTCTGAAGTAATAAAGTTGTGATAGTTCTAGTTTCAGATGGGGAAAATGCATAAAGATGGTCAATGAAAGGAAAAGACTTCACAATTATGTCATTAGGATCTATTTACTAGTTAAGCTTTTACCAGTGACACCAGTTTGTCCTTCATGTTGTACTACTTCTCTCTGGGTTTCTTATTTCCTATATATTTTTTTTTCTCAGATTCTACTCAAAACCACCCCCCCCCCCATTTTAGCATCTGCCAAGGCGCACAGTTCCTGGAGGGTCTCATTTGAGGGTCTCAATTTGAAGGGCTCAAATTGTCTTTGACATTTCCTTTTCCAGGTGTATTTGCTATTGAGAGTATTTGTAGATAAGCCAGTACCTTAATCTTATTTTGATTCTATTTGGTGAGCTTGACATGAATTCTGCTTCTGGACAGATTTGAGAGAGAGGACCACAGGGTAAAATTGGACCTGGGAAGTCACATGAGTTTTTTTTTTCTTTTTGAAGTACAGAGAAGGCTTTTGCCATTAGTGCAAAAAGAATGTTTCTCCTTTTCCCAATCTATGATGGATAAAATGTGTGAGCATACAGGAATTTGACTTGTTACCTTGGATAAACTCAGTATTCTTAGGATGAAGTCATACATAATTAATTACCTGTCTCTGCGTTCTTTCCAGAGTGATGGCACTTAGTATTCACACTCACGATAACTTTGGTTTCCTGAGTGCAGGAGCCCCAGTACTGCCAATTAAGGAAGAAGAGGCAGTGGCAGTTATATAACCTTGGGGCTTCTGTAATGTGGTGGGTAATTGTCTTTTTCCTTCTTAACTTCTAGTGTCTGAAACAGTACATGCAGCTGGCAATCCGAGAAGGATGTGGGTCTCCCATCACTTGCCCGGACATGGTGTGCCTAAACCATGGGATCTTGCAGGAAGCTGAGGTATGGATGGGTGCCCTGATCTTCCCTGTTTTCCTGTTGACATGATTTCCTAGGATCTTGGCTCTTTATGTACATCTCTACCAGGGAGTCTAGAAACAAAATACAGGGGTTAACTTTTTAAAGGAGTGCTTTATTGCTACATACCTTGGATTCTTTATAGAGGCTGTTAAAGCTGTTATTTACTTTGGTTCTATTTATAAATGCCCCCTGAGTGTTGAATAAGTTCTAGAATAGGCCAAGGTGCTAGAAGTCCAATTTGCCAAAGGTGAGCTTTGGAGGCTGAATAGTCAGGGGCCTGGGGATTTTTAATACTTCAAAGATAAACAGATGACTGATTAGCTGTAGTTATAGATAACATAAATTATTATGATTCTGCAGAGGTAGCCTGCATTGAACCAGTTCTAAAGAGCAGAGAAAGGCCTTTCATGCAGTGTTTATCAGGTATAGAAATGTGTTTTTTTGAGTGAGTTCTTCTCACTTTGACATGTCTCTTTGTTTTTTTAATCCCCATTTAATAGCTTGCCTTTAAATCAGCTTTTAGCTTTCAGGTTCTGCTCATTTCAAATCTTGTATACCTTCATGTAGTTGCTTTCTTATCCAGTATACTATCTAATACATTCAATAGATTTATAAAACTGAAGCTCAGAGGGTCTAAATAACTTGCTCAAGAGTGCATATCTAAAAGGCAAAAGAGTTAGAATTCCAATCCAGTTCTTTCTGACAGATTGCATGGCTTTAAAAGTAGAACTCAGTGGATAAATAGAGTGCAGAGTAAAGGTCTTGATAATTGAAAGTCCAATAGAATGCATATATGTGTGTAGGTATATATGTGTGGGTATATATGTACGTTCCTCTGTGCCTGTGTCTGTATGAAAGTGTGTGTATCCATCCATGTACATACACACATGCTCTTTATATATACAGATGTGCTTTTACATATATATATATCTCTTTCGTAAGTAAAGCAGTCAGAAAGATGGTTTAGACCCTTTTTAACCAGTCTGCATCTGGGTGCCCTGTGTGTACCTTACGAAATACCAAGTAAGTGATACAAGTGAGTGCGAAGTGATTTGAGCAGAAGAATAAAAGGAATACATATTGGTTTAGAAGTTGTTCATTTTAGGAAAGTCATGAAATAAATGGAATTTTTAAAACAAAGAGGTAGTATTGAATGGGTGAATCCTGTGGTGAGAAATGTTAACTTTTGTGTGAAAAATAGATGGGAGAAAATTAAGAGGGGGAAAGATTTGGTTATCTACCATGAATACTATTGATCTGTGCAACTTGGAAATGGTTTTTAAAAATGAGACCCAGGTTTGCAGGAGTGTCTTTCTAGACATGACCCTTCCAGGGAACATGCTTCCTTTTTGACTTGCTTCTGTGAGGTCTGATCAGTCAACAGATGTTTATTGAGTGTACAAAGTGCCAGGCTCTTTCCCGGTCAAGATAGAGAGGTGAATAAGATAGTCCCAATACTGTTCTCCTGGAGCTTCTGACTTCGAGGAGAGACATTCAACTGATAATGAGCCAGATAATTAATTATAAGAGTAAAAAGTGTGAGATGGAGCAGGCAGCAGGAGTTGTGTCTGCCGTGGAATCTTATTTAATTCTTGTGTGCAAAAGCTATTAAAACATAAATGAAGTGACCTTTCTGAACAAGCCTTTGAAATTAATTACAATCTCTTTTCTAGATAAGCCTACATGTGGCTATTTGCAGCTAATTAAAATTAGAAATTCATTCCTTTGATTGCCCTGATCACATTTTTCTTTTTTTTTTGCACTGATCACGTTTTAAGTACTTGGTTGCCACATGTGGCTAGTGGCTACCAGGTTGGACAGCACAGAATAGTACATTTCCCTCTTCGCAGAAAGGTCATTACATAGTGATGTTCTAGACTTTAAATGGATGGTAACCGTTAGCCACTGAGCCTTTGGATATCAAATGTTAGGGCTAATGTGTATAGATGAGTGACAGGCCATGGTTTGTCCCAAAGATCTCTAGAGCAGAGTCTCACTTTTCTGATTTTCTTAGTACAGACATTCTCTGGTCATCTTCCCGCATAGTTCTTTTCTCCTTCTTAATGTTGACTTTTCCCGCTGTTCACATTCTCATTTACACTTCCCTAGTGCTGATTCCATTTACCCAGTTTTACTTTAAAAACAGTTTTACTTTTAGGCTGCATTAAAAGCAAATAAACCCACAATGGCTCTTAAAAATGACAAAAGGATATCTGAAAAACAGCACAAAAACATACTCCAAACTAAACTATGGTATTTCTTATATTCTCCAAAGTGTGTTTCTCATTAGATGAGTAGCAGACACTCTGGGGCATTAAAGGACCATTTCTGTACTCATCGGTCTTGCTAAGAGCCTGCCTGAAGATGGGCGTGAATTGCAGTAATCAACTCTTCTTAACCAACTTGCCACTATTTTTTTTTCCCCAGAATGAAAAACAAATGCTGTGGTGGTGATTGTCTCTCATTTTTGGATTGAGAAATGAGTAGATTATAATGGAGCTGTCGGTGGCTTCATCAGTTTATATGGGGTGACTCTTTTCAAAGCAAATACCTCATACATATGAACTTGGGCTATACCGTCTGCCTGTCTGACTTGCTTGCCATCACACTTTTCTCATATACAGTTATTATAATACATAGTTCTTAATCTAGATATTATTGAGTCTATCACAATGGTACATCCAGATTGTGCTTCTCTGGATTCTGTCTCTGTGACTACTTTCCTATCATTTGTTTTTTAAACATTTATTTCTATAGGTAACACATAAATATACTTTGCTTGTTAAGAATAATTCTGGTTAAGGATGAGGTTCCCTTAGTGATGTGCCTGTTTGTATTATAATACATGATCCTTCACTTCTCATTTTCTTATAAAATGCATGGAAGTATAAAATTTTTCCTCTTCAAAGGACACCATGGATTTAAGCTCTTTCCTCTGAACGCTTTCCTATGTAGGTCTAGCCCACAGAGTTGACTCTGCTTCATGTATTTGTCTCCTGCAAGCTTTGATGCTTCCAAATTGGTTCAGCCGTGGCTCCCTTCACTTCAGTTTATCGGGAGTAGCTTCATCAGCAAAGGATTCAGTGCCCAATCCAAAACCTGTTTGCTTATGTAAGAAACAGTGGAAGAGGCAGCTCCCCTTCAATGTCATGGAAGCTGGAGGGAAGAAGTGACTGGAGCACTTGTGTCCTAGAGGTGCACCCACTGGGAGCCAGGGAAAAGGAAAACTTTCCTCTCTTGCATCATCTGGTCCTTCCAGCTGTTGCTCAGCAGTGTTTGATCCAGGAATCTTGTCCAACATGGAATTTTGAAAGGCAGGACACAGATGGTTGGTTCCGATAGCATTACTTCAGGCACAGCCTTTGCTTGAAGTTAGTAGCTCTGTTCAAAAGGCGGTGACTCACTCAAGAAGCAGCTTCCTTACTGTGTTAGGGAAGGAACATAACCATCACTTACAGGGAAAGCATGAACCATGTGTCTGGACCATGTCAGATTTGAGCAGCAAGCACATAAATGCCTACCATTACAGGACCTGAGAAGTGGGACTTTCTCCTGTTGCCAGCTTGTGATGGATGGCTGAGAACAGCTTCTCACTCACCCATCCTCCTTCCAAGTCCTAGGACACTGAAACAACCCGCCTTTACTCCTGGTGCTACAGCGTGCACCAGAGGGCGAATGGGTGCAGTTGTTCTTCTCAAGAACAGGGGCTTCAGAATCGCTATAGGAAGGGATTTAGGGTGGTACGCCATGGAAAGACTGGGATGGGGGGGTTGGGGGTGCCAAGAAATTTAAAGCTGCATTTGCAAAATAAACACAGTTTTTACTCATGAAAGTGAAAGTGTTAGTCGCTCAGTCATGTCTGACTCGTTGTGACCCCGTGGACTATAGTCCACCAGGCTCTCTGTTCATGGAATTCTCCAGGCAAGAATAGTGTAGTGGGTAGTCCATAGTATCTTCTTGACCCAGGGCTCGAACTCAGGTCTTCTGCTTTACAGGTGGGTTCTTTACCTTCTGAGCCACCAGGGAAGCCCCTTAGTTTTTACTCATATCACATGCTTATTTAGGGTGGTTTTGGTAAGTGAAATGAAAGTCGGTCAGTCGTGTCTGACTCTTTGTGACCCCCATGGACTATACAGTCCATGGAGTTCTCCAGGCCACTCCAGGAGTGGGTAGCTATTCCCTTCTCCAGGGGATCTTCCCAACTCAGGGATCGAACCCAGGTCTCCCACATTGCAGGCAGATTCTTTACCACTGGGCCGCCAGGGAAGCCTGAGGCCTCTGTAGAACAGGTGAAAAAAGAAGACCAAAAGCAGCCTCTTTCTGAGAGATTCCTGGTCCTGGAACTCCAGGTCTCCACCTTTCAGTTCCCCAAAGAGCCCTGCCTTCTGGCTCTAAGACAATGATGTCCTCTTGTTTTCCCAGCTATGATTTGATAGCTGGTTTGAGCTTGGTTTCCCTGGTGGCTCAGTGTAAAGAACCTGCCTGCCAATGCAGGAGATGCAGATTTGATCCCTGGGTCAGAAGATCCCCTGGAGAAAGAAATGGCAACCCATTCCAGTATTCTTGCCTGGGAAACCCCATGGACAGAGGAGCCTGGTGGGCTACAGTCCACGGGGTCGCAAAGGAGTTAGTAACTAAACAACAACAACAATAAGCTTAGTTTACTACAGTCAGATGAATGGGCAAATGTACTGGTTCTTATTTTCTGGGCTGTGATAGGAAACATTCTTAGTTTCTGTGTTAGTCAGATAGGGCACTTATCACAAGGCCAGTACTATTTCCCTTGTATTTTTTTGCGAGTCATGTGTATATGTGTGTTAGTTGCTCAGTCGTGTCTAACTCTTTGTGACCCCATGGATTTTAGCTCACCAGACTCCTCTGTCTGTGGAATTCTCCAGCCCAGAATACTGGAGAGGTTTGCCATTCCTTTCTCCAGGGAAGCTTCCCAACCCCAGGATCGAACCCAGGTCTCCCACATGTGGGCAGATTCTTTACCATCTGAGCGCAGTTCTTCAGAAATTGCTAAAACCTTAACATGCTGTCATGATCAATTCCATGGTCAATTCCATCTCTAGATATACTGATCTTTTGTATTCTGTGTTCAGTCTGTTCCTTTAATTTTTAAAAGCAACAGTAGCAGAAGTGTGCTTTAAAGGGTCAAATCTAAGAAAGGTCTGGCCTTTCCCGCCCCCCTTCTGTCTTACCTTTCCAGACCTTGATGGTAGTACATACATGAAAGCTGGTCCCCAGCTTTTGTGTTTTAACCATTTCACTTTTCCAAGTAAAAGACAGTATATACTGTATTTGTCAATGTAATGAGAAGACATTGCACTCTTAGCATAAACACTTCTCTGGCTAGCAGGCCTGTCTGCCCTCTCTTTTTCTTTGGTCTTTGTAGGGTTTGTGTCAGTGTAGGTAGTGATGCTTGCTCAAATATTATGGGATAGTCATAGTTAATAATGACACCCAAGGATGTGTCTTTTATTTCTTCCATTTGTGGATATTTGAGCTATCCAAAAGCACTCCACATATACATATATTCTGAATTCCCTGCTTATGCTCTGCTCTAGGTAGAGGGGATTGGAAAAGTGAAGACTTTCAGCCGAGTAGGAACTTAATAAGTATCCCCAGGTTTATTTTTAACAACAACAACAAAGACAGTGATTCGATGGCTACAGGTAATTAGTAGGTTTTTGTTGTTAATATTCTGATATTATTGTTTTTGTTCTATTACAATGAAACTGAATTTGCCTTTTCTTTGAATTAAGAATTTTTTTTCTGTAGTGATGAGGAGAAAACGTCATCTTTCATTCTTGGATAGGAGGAGGGATAAAATTTTTGTTTAACAGGTAGATTAGTACAAATTCCAAAGGAGAAATAATTAAAAATCACTTTCAATCAAGTGCAGGAATTTTTAGTAGTCGGTTTGAGGGGAATGTACCCTCAATATTTGAGAAGATACTTAGAAATTTTTGTTTCTGTTGCATGGATATGAGTCTGGTTAGTAATGGGTTAGAACTCACTCAATAAAATAAATACCATTAGTTCATACTGATCTAAATAAATAAATGAATAAACAAATACATGAGGGATAAGGCACAACCTTTCCTTATAATAGAATTCTAATTTACAAATGCAGAATGAGTGATAGAAATCAAAAATCATTATTAAACAAATGCCACAATAATAAGTATTATAGGCAATAATTATTTTTTTTTAAGTCTTACAGAATTTGTTAAAATATTGCTTCTGTTTTATGTTCTGGGTTTTTGGCTGTGAGGCATGTGGAATCTTAGCTTCCCAACCAGGGATTGAAGCTGCACCCCCCACATTGGAAGGGCCAAGTCCTAACCACTGGACCACAAGGGAAGTCCCTAGGCAAGAATTATTGATAAATACAGAAATTAGTAGGAAAACCTATGATGAGAAATGGGATATTTGTAGACTCAAAATATCTCCCTGCAAAATACTTGCTGGTTACAAAAGGTATGGAAATCTGACAGATACCACCTTGCTGTGCCACGCTAAGTCGTGGTCAACTCTCTGTGACTCTATGGACTGTAGCCCGCCAGGCTCCTCTGTCCCTGGAATTCTTCAGGCAAGAATCCTGGAGTGGGTTACCATTTCCTACTCTAGGGTATCCCAACCCAGGGATCGAACCTGGGTCTCCTGCATTACAGGCGGTTTCTTTGCAGTCTGAGCCACCTTCACCAAAATTAAAAAGTTAATATTGACAGTAACGAGACAGGTTGTCCTCATGTATCTCCTGATGGCCCAACATCACTTCTGTGATATTCTTGCTAAAAATGCACAACCTCAGCGTAATCATGAGAGAGAATCAGACAAACCCATGCTGGAGAATATTGTACAAAGTAAGTGGCCTGAACCCTTCAAACATGTCAAGGTCGTGAAAGTCAGAAAGATACCAAGAAACTGCCATAGATTGGAGAAGGTTAAGAAGACATGGCAACTAAATGCTAGGTGGTGTCCCAAATTGGATCTTGGACTGAAAAAAAAAAAACAGACATTACTGGGACAGTTTGTGAAGTTTGAATATGGCCCTCAGATTATTTTATATCAGTGTAAATTTCATTTTTTTAATAATTATCTGTGGTTATGTAACCAAGGTGCTCCTGTTAGGAGAAATTGAGGGAAATGACATTTAGGAACTCTATACAAGTTTTTGCAACTTTTTGTAAGTCTAAAGTTATTTCAAAATAAAAAGGTTAAAAAAAAATGTCCTGTTATGTCTTTGAATGATTTGGAATTGCTTTGTTCACAGGAAGAGGATAATTGAATACATAACACACCTTGTTATAATCTGTTCCATTATTCTCTAGGATTTCCGTTTTGCAATCAATTTTAGTGTCCCTGTGATTTCTTTCTTTTTTTAAGCAGTAGTTCCTTAACCTGTAGCCTGATTGAACCTTCAGTAATCATCCTAAACATTTATTTCAATTTTATAATTGTAAAAGACCTTAACTAGTGGTGACTTAGCTTCAGATCGCAATGGAACTGGGAATTTAATACTCTGAATCATCTTTTGTTTTTTTTAAACTAAAGTTTATACATACAAAGTTAAGTAAGTCAAAAAGAGAAAAGCAAATACTGTATATTAATGCATATATGTGGAGTCTAGAAAAGTGATATAGATGGTCTTGTTTGCAAGGCGGAAATAGAGACAGATGTAGAGAACAAACGTGTGGGTACTGTGGGGGAAGAGGAGGTGAGATGAATTGGGAGACTGACATAAATACTCTGTTGATATTATGCATAAAATAGATAACTAATGGAAACTGACTGTATAGCACAGTGAACTCTCCTCACTTCTCCATGGTGATCTAAATGGGAAGGAGATCCCAAAAGGGATATGTGTAAATGTATAGCTGATTCACTTTGCTGGACAGCAGAAGCTAACACAACATTGTAAAGCAAATATACTCTGATAAAAATTAACTTAAAAAAGAAAAACAGAAAATGTCAAAGTATATAAACACATTTCAGAAAATTAACTCTCATCTGTGAGATCTTACAGACATAAGATCAAGGAATAGATCTTTTTTAAAACCTATGTGTACATATTACCTCCTGAGTAATTTAAGTTCCTTGAAGGCAGCTTGTATCTCCTTTTGTATCCTAAGCTCCCAGCCAACACTTTACCCATAATAGACTCTCAGTGAGTATATGGAGCAGATATAAGTCTAGGAGGGAGGTGCTGGAGAAGAGAGTGGTGTGTTCTGTGTTAACTTGATTCCAAAAGGATCAAACAGCGTGAGAAGTGATGGAACTAACTCTTTGTGATCACAGATTTCAACAGAAAAATTGATTTACTGTGTTAAGGCCTAATTCCATACAAACTTTTGATCTGGAAAATAATGAAATAGATAAAAAGTAGAGGCAGAGACAAAAAAAGCTAGACACCTCTGACTTCCCTCTTAGCAGTAATGTGTGCTCAGATGAAATTTATCTTTCTAATATAAAATTAAATTTCCATCGCTACCATTGTTGACTTTTTTACTGCATTAATTTCTGTCATTTTTCTCATTAGAATTTCATCTCTGTCTGAAACATTATCTCATCTCTTGTTTGCTTTGTCTCCCATCAACTCTGTTGGACTTAGCTGTTGTATAAATTGCTTCTTATTGATCAGAATTTTTAGGGGTTTACTTTCAGGGGTTTGAAGGTCTTCATCAGTTCAGAATCTGTTTTAGGTGGTGGCGGGGCTTCCCTGGTGACCCGGTTGGTAAAGAATAGCCTGCAATGTGGGGGACCTGAGTTTGATCCCTGGGCTGGGAAGATCTCCTGGAGAAGGGAACCCTACCCACTCCAGCATTCTCGCCTGGAGAATTCCAAGAACTGTATAATCCATGGGGTCGCAAAGAGTCGGACACGATTGAGCGACTTTCACTTTCACAGGCAGAGTACAAGACTGTCATATACAATCAGAGACCTTAAGTGGGTTCTGGGTGGGGGGGGGTGGTTGTTAAAAATAGGTTTCTAAAATATCACTAAGGTCTCTTGGGTCCAGATGACATCATCCCCCAAGTACCCTTGGCCCCCACATTAATGTACGATTAGATTATTTGTCCTCCACCTGCAGTGAATTAGTGACTAAGTCAAGAATTTTACTGATTTCTTAATATCTCTCTTCACAAGCCTGTACCTTCTGTTTCCATAACTGCATTTTATTTGAGACTCCTTTGTCCTTCAGGAAAGAGGTCCAGATAGTATTATAACAGATGAAGCAATACTGACTTTCAATATGATAAAAGCCTAACTGTATTTTTAAAAAATTAGGGAAAACCAATATCACATAAAATTAACCATAATCAAGCTAATGAGCTTTTATTTAAGGTGCCAGATTGAAAATGCAACGTCTTCCCCCTCCCCAATGGAGAAAAATGTTATGATTAAGTTTATGTTTTACCCGATTTTAGTTGGCACATAGAAGGCTTAACTTGCCTATTTTGTTGTTCTTCATACATTTTAGCTAACTTAGCTTGATTCCTTTACAGAATAAACAGATAGATTTTTTTTTTTGTGAGGAGGAGAATTAGATATTCATTACCTTTTAAAATGTATTATGGTTGTTAAATACTATGTTAGATACCTTATTTTTAAACTCAGGTTTTCTCAAAGCAAACTGCCATTAGTTGCAAGAGCTTTTATCTAGATAGATTTTATAGCAAAAGTATGTCATGTTTTACAGTTGCAATTTCCAAGGCTAAGGCTATGTGCTTTATCAACTTGATGAATGTCTGAAAACCTAAAGCCCTTTGATTTTTCTCAGTTGTAAGTCTTTTAAGCAATGTCAATATATTTATATGTTGACGTCAGTGGAATTATTATTTTTAGAATGCCGGTTTAAGAGCAGTTTGCGTTTCCTGCATCTGCCTTTGAAATGCAATTTAAAATGATTAATCTGAAATGTCATTTAGTTAGATATGAATCACTGTTGTTTATTAGTGCCATCTGAAATGGAAATGGGCGCTTAGCCACAAGAAATATCTTTAGGCATGTCTTCTCTGCCAGGGCATGGATGACAATGAATGATCATCGGAGGCCTGTGAAGTGATGTTCGTCAAAAGAAATGGTGTTTCTATTGCTTAGAAAGTACTGTTCCCTAGCTGATGAATGAAGTTATGTTATTCCTGAGGTAGTATCTGCCTGATCTTAGTTTTTCAAAGTTTTAAAGCTAGAACTGTAATCTTTTTTTCTTTTTTGATAGAAACCCCAGCTACTTCCTGCACTCAAATCATCAGGCTTTATTTAAGGAATGGTGCTTAGTAGGTTAAGATGAAAATCTTTTTAAAATGTCTTAAGTGAAGAGAGAAAAGGAGCATTGTTTCTGTATGTGCACAGATAATTTGCAAAGTCCAAATGTTTGGTCTTGTTTGTTGTTGTTTAGTCCCTAAGTTGTGTCCGACTCTTTTGTCACTCCATGGACTGTAGCCCACCAGGCTCCTTGGTCCCTGGGAATTCTCAGGCAAGAATACTGGAGTGGGTTGCCAATTCCCACTAGTCTCGATTCTGATAAAAGAATGGAAGATGGTCACTGAGTTCTGTCACTGATGCCTTGAGCAGGGAACCCTAACCATGGCTGAGGATTGGGGATGATTTGGGAACTGCTGCTTCTGTTAAGTGCATGAACAGTATAAGGAAAAAGAAACTTGCAGACAGCTGGTATAGAGAAGATATTGTAAACCAGATAAGAAAAAGGAATCATAAAAAGACTGGTAACTTGGGGCTCTGTGATGAAAGTAAGGAAAGAAGTGAAATCTCATCTTTTGAATATCTCTGGTTTCAGATTGCCTGTTTGGTACCTGTGGATCAGTTTCAGCTTTATCAGCGGTTAAAATTTGAACGAGGTATGTACATGCTCCTCTTTTTATCCTGATGGTGGATGTGGTTTACATGTGTCCTCTTTACACTAACCTGTGTGTAAGATTAAGGCAGCTGTGAGCTGTCAGCAAAGCCACAAGGGTACTCAGAAAAAGGCAAACTGTAATTGCAACATAAAATTTTGACTTTCTCAACCACAGCCAGAAAAAAATGCAGACTAGCAGGAAATGGAACTTGCCTTATGTTGGTTGTTGTGTATTTTTAATTGGGCTTATGTGATAGAAGTTCTGCAAAAGTTAAATAGTTTCATGATAACAGCATGACAAATAGAAATGAAGTGAAGTCACTTCAGTCACTCAGTCGTGTCCAACTCTTTGCACCCCCATGGTCTTTACAGTCCGTGGAATTCTCTAGGCCAGAATACTGGAGCGGGTAGCCTTTTCCTTCTCCAGAGGATCTTCCCAACTCAGGGATTGAACCCAGGTCTCCTGCATTGCAGGCGAATTCTTTACCAACTGAGCCACAAGGGAAGCCCATGACAAATAGAAAGTGATCCTCAAAATGAGTATTACCACCACTTTCCCTGCTTTCGAAGATCACTTCAGAAACATTAATCCACCCAAACATTTTCACTGCTCATTGTGATATTCACTGTCCTTCTGATTGTACTTGTAATCATAGCCGGTGGCTGAGTATATCATTCTAATGCCATTTGCAATTGCGTGCTAAGTGGCTTCAGTAGTGTCGGACTCTTTGCGATCCTATAGACCATAGCTGCCAGGCTACTCGGTCTATGGCGATTCTCCAGGCAAGGATACTGGAGTGGGTTGCCATGCCCTCCTCCAGGGGATCTTCCCCACCCAGGGATTGAACCCATGGCTCTTACTGTCCCCTGCACTGGCAGGCAGGTTCTAGCGCCACCTGAGGAGCCCTGCTATTTACAATGTATTGGACTAATTTTCTTTCTGATCTTAGACTTAGGGTAATTTATCTAGCTTTTCTATTTGTATTGCTTTTTTATCTGTAGGAATCTCTCTCTCTCTCTCTCTTTTTTTTTTTTTGGTATGTTTTTCCATATCTGAGAAGTAGGAGAAGATTGTTTGCCCTGGGAATCACAGGACTTGTATAAATCTCATCAAGTATATAGCATAAACTCTAACGTGAACATCCAGTTTTCCTGATTGCTAGCTTTTGAATCTGAATTAATAAAGTCCAGAGGTAAGAGAGTAAGGAAAGGAGTGAACTTTTTTTTTTTTTAATGTGCCAGTAAATTTGGTAAACACAATTTATCTCGTTTAATTTTTGCAATTACCCTGGCAGATAATTGTTATATGAAAACAGAAAGAGAACCATGTGGAGCATAAAGGGGGAGTACTTGCAGGAGAATCACAGGATGGCATTCACTGCCTTTGACCAGTGTTTGGTTCAGTCTCATAGGCTTATTTTTTTTCAGCAAGCCAAAAGCAGATTCATCTTTCATGGATAGATCATTTAACTAAATGTATAAGACTGGTATATTAAGGTGGAATTTATTAAAAAATTCTTGGACTGCATTGCTTTGAATTGCACTTTTGCCCTCTTCCATGTGCTTATGCTCTGTCGTGTCTGACTCTATGTGACCCTGTGGACTATAGCCCACCAGGCTCCTCTGTCCATGGGATTTCCCAGGCAAGAATACTGGAGTGGGTTGCCCCATTTTCTCCTCCAGGGGATCTTCCTAACCCAGGGATCGAACCTGAGTCTTCTGCATTGACAGGTTGATTCTTTACCACTGAGCCAGTAAAGAACATAATTTATGAGGCAACAGAGTGGGGAGTGTTTTGAGTTCAAGTAAGACTAGTCCATCATAAAAACTTACATACTAAAGCGAAATGTTGTCCCCTATTCCCCAGAGGCAATAACAAGGGACAGTTTTATAGGATATTTGCTAATCTAATTGATATAAAAACTTTGCAGTCTCAAAGCAACTTATAGGAAGACGCAAATACGATGTTGTGGAACATGCTGTCAGAACCAGCAGAATCAGACAAACTTTAGGTTTAATGGATGAAGACATAGGGCTGATACACTGTCTATACTCTCCTGTGTGGATTCTGAGCTAACCAGAGGAATTAATGATGGTGTAGTTTATATATTGGCCCTCCCTAATCCATCCACGTGGGCTGGTTAGGTTGAGCATCACATGCTGATGAACGGTGTCATCACATGCTAATGTAGCATTGTAGCTGATGTAGCTGTGATGCATTGTAGCATCACATGCTGATGAAGGGTGTCAAACATCTGCCCTGACATTCTCTCACTTTATCCCAATATCCTCCACTATATAAATACATTACTGCTGGAATAAAGGTATTCATCCTGTGGATGGATGTGGCTGGTAACCAGTGCCATGATTGGAGGGCTCTTACCTAGAGAAAGTCTAAGGAGGTAGGTTGGATTTTCAGACTTCTTGAATGGTGAGACCTGTAAGTCTCACTAGTCCCATCAGTAACCAGGGCTCAGCCTGTCTTTAGGGTTCCCTTGTTCCCGATGCCCCTCTCCTTCTCCATGACCATCACACCCCCCCACCTACTGCCCCATCTGTCAGTTGCAGGCCTCATTGTTTACAAACATTTTATTAGATAAAACGTCTTTTTTGTGATTCATTAGACAAATTCTAATAGTACCAGGCATTAAAGCTTTCTGTAAGTTGGTTCTCATGGATGAATATAAATTTTTAGTGCATCCTAAAAATAGTGGGAATGCTGGCTCTACCCCTTACTATACTGTGTAACCTAATTTCTGTACCTCAGTTTTTTTCATCTGTAAAATGGGAATATTAATAGTCCCTATGCCATGGGTTTGAGATGAGCATTAAGTGAATTAAGAAAGTTGGAGAAAATGAGACTTGCCTAGGACCATACAGGTGTGTCTCAGCTTCCTCATCTATAAAATTTTTTGAGTTGGATAATTTTTTTAAAATTTTATTTTTTGGCTGTGTGGCATGTGGGCTCTTAATTCCTGGACCGGGGATCAAACCCATGCCCCCTGCATTGGAAGCATGGAACCTGAACCACTGGACTACTAAAGAAGTCCCTATACTTTTTACTGGAGTTAAAACCATCATTAAATTTACCATCTCACCCATTTTAGGTGTGTAATTCAGTGTCCTTAAGAATATTTACAATGTTGTACAGCCATCACCACTATCTATTTGCAAGACTTTGATCATCCCAGGCAGAAATGCTGTAACAACTGAACAGTAACTTCCTTCCCCACTTCTCCCAGCCCCTGATAATGTCTAATCTACTTTCTTTTCTGTGAATTTGCCCTGTCTAGATATTTTATGTAAGTGGAATCACACGATATTTTCTTTTGTGTCTGGCTTATCTCCATCCACGTTGTAGCATGTATCAGGACTTCGTATCTTTCTATGGCTGAATAATATTCCATTGTGTATACATACATACCACTTTTTGTGTATCTCTTCATCTGTTGATGGACACTTGGTTGTTTCTTCTTTTTGGCTATTGTGAATCATGCTGCGTGAACACTGGAGCACAAATAATTGTTCAAGACTCTGCTTTCCATTCTTATGGGTATACAGCTAGCAGTGGAATTGCCAAGTCATAGGACAAGTCAGGAACTGCCAAACTGTAAAACTCTGTAATTTAATTAGACGTTTATACTATTTTAAGGGTTTCCCTTGTGGCTCAGCTGGTAAAGAATCTACCTGCAATGTGGGAGACCTGGGTTCATTCCCTGGGTTGGGAAGATCCCCTGGAGAAGGATAAGGCTACCCACTCCAGTATTCTGGCCTGGACAGTCCACAGGGTTGCCAAGAGTCAGATACAACTGAGCGACTTTCATTTCACTATTTTAAAGTATGGAAGTATTTTAAATTTGGAAGTATGTTAAATCTGGTTCCATTGTTTCAGCTCCCTCATTTTTAATAAAAAAGGAGACTGAAACCTGGGAGCATTTTGATCTTAGGTGATTTTGGAAGGCAATTTGTAATCATGTAATTCTTCCTTAGCATCCATTATAAATAATTATTTTTAGAGAAAACATTCCACATAAGAATAAGTTTGTTAATACATGCTACTAACATATAATGTCCTTTACTTGACTGGGATAATCTTTATCTGAATGGTATACCTCTTTTTTACCATATGAATATGAATAAGCTTCATATTCACCTCAAACTCAACACTTCTCAGCTAAGTGACTTTGAGGTCTATGTCAAGAAAATATTTTATGTGGAACTGTTTAAGAGGGGATCTTGAAATGTATTAAATTCTAATATTATGAATAGGTTAAATTAACTAATGGAAAGTAAAATTCATTGGCTGGACTCTGAGACAGAATTGGAGAGACTGTTTGTACTCTGAAAAAAATGTAGAATCAGATTAGTGGCATCTCTGTATCTTAGTAAGAAAAATTATCTTCTGTTTTGTCCAATTCTTATTGACTGCCAATGTGAAAAACTGACTCATTGGAAAAGACCCTGATGCTGGGGAAGATTGAAGGCAGGAGAGGGGGACACCAGAGGATGAGATGGTTGGATGGCATCACTGACTCGATGGACATGAGTTTGAGCAAGTTCTGGGAGTTGGTGATGGACAGGGAAGCCTGATGTGCTGCATTCCATGGGATCTCAAAAAGTTGGACATGACTGAGCAACTGAACTAACTGACCAAGTTCTTTTTTAAGTTTTAACTTGTCATCCAGTGTTTTAATTTTCTTTTACCTTATGTTACACATCTGATTAGCTTCTCTTTTGTGTCTTTGTTTTCATGTGCATCTTTGAGGGGAAAATCTTTTGAATAGGAACAGTCCCTCGTCATCACTCTTTCCACAAAGCAGAGAAACGTCACTTGGCATTGATGAATTATTCTGTGGATCCACTTTCCATCCATCTGTGATTTTTCCATTGGCTACTTCTGTGTTTGTGGGTTTTCTTTTCTGTGTCTGTCTTCCAATATTAACAAAGGAAAGGGAATACTAAGCTTGGCATGTGTTAGTGATTATTGCTTTACTTTCTACTGGTCCTCAAAGCACATGTCTGATTAAACTAGAATTTTGTTTGTCTCTTGTTTCCATAACTTACTTTTTCAAGTTAGTTTTTTTTTGAAAGCTGGGTTAAGATTATCCGTCTCTAGGCCTTAAGCATTTTTTTTTTAAATTTTTGTCACCCTTTTTACTTACTGTAATTGCTAGTTGCTTCAATTCCTTGGTTGGAGAAGGAAATGGCAGCCTACTGCAGTATTCTTGCCTGGAAAATCCCATGAACTGAGGGTCCTGGTAGGCTACAGTCCATGGGGTCGCAAAGAGTCGGACACGACTGAGCGACTTCACTTCACTTCACTTCAATTCCTTGGTAGATGAATGTGTCTGTTCTTGATATTTGCATTATCATAGACTGGAAACAGGGGGTTTCCCTGTTGGCTCAGTGGTGAAGAATTTGCCTGCCAATACAGGAAACATGGGTTCCATCCCTGGGTCAGGAAGATCCCCTGGAGAAGTAATTGGCAACCCACTGCAGCATTCTTGCCTGGGAAATCCCATGGACAGAGGATCCTGGCAGGATACACAGTTCATGGGGTCCCAAAGAGTCGGACGTGACTTAACTTAGCCACTGAAGAACAACAAAGAGTGGTTACAAACTGGTACAAATGGTTTAAGTGCCATTGTTATTCTCCGTCTTAAAAAAGTGAATACAATAGGAATTTATTTTCCTGTTATCATCTGTTAATCCTACTGCATTCACTCATGTATTCAATGTGTGCTTATTTATGTACTGAGCATCTGTCATGTGCCAGGTACAACTCTAGACGTGCTTTCAAGCTCTGGTTCCATCTTTCTTTGAAAGTTCTTTTGTTCTCAGCTTTTCCCTCAAGCCTCCTTTCATTTTTGAGCCTTAACCTTTATGAGATGGCTCTTCGAATTTCATCTCACTCTTGTGTTTGTCCTTGGTAAAATGTTTCTACTCCATCTTTTCTAATTATTAAAGTCTCTTCTCACCAGAGTGCCCTGCATAGCTATTTGGTTTCTTTTAGCATTTTTGGTTGAAGACTGGGTGATACTGAATGACTTAATCATCAGGTCAGTTTTATTTTTTAACACCTCCCATCTCTCATTAGTCACCTTCCTTTTCATAGTTTCTGATCACAAGCTCATTCTTATCATCTCTCTGTGTGTTTTCTTTCTAAGTCTGATTTCCTGGTGTTTCATGGTAAATGTGTGACTAAGTCTTGGGTTTCCTTCCCAAGCCATCTTATGCTTTCACATGGTAACCCTTTCTCCTCAGCTTCACCCTCCCGTTCTTTTTTGTTGATCAGTTTTAAACCTAAAACAGTCTCTAGATGTTTTCAGCTCTGCTCTGAAAAGCTGAAGTGTCTTTAAGAAATGATACTTATGAGTAGGTTGGGTGAAATTTCTAAAGGGACCGGAATAAGAGGCACAGTGTTTGTTAGTATTTGCCTCGTCCTATCTGTCCGTCCATTTCCACATCTATAAGTTGAGGATAATAATGGAAGGATTGTCCCGGGGCTGCTGCAGGGAATACATGAGTTAACACTGTGTATGTCACAGTGTGTTTTCAATATATTATTGCTGTCTTTACTGTTATTCTTCATTTATTGTTATTTTTCATTACTGTTACTGCCATCTCCAAATCTTGTCCCCAGTTTTTTCTGAACTAAACTAAGAAAGCATCTTCCAGAATCCAGATCATACCTTGGATTGAATACACAATTATATCACTGCGTTTTCATCTTAATTCAAATCTTTTTCAGTGTGTTTCCACCCTTATTTGTCCTAGTTTCTATAGCATTGTATAGAAGCTTGATAATCAAGGCAAATTCCTTACCCCATCTATCATAGCAGTTTCCTTCACACAGTATATTCTTACTGAAAGCATGAATTCACCTCCAAGGAGATCATGACTTGCTGAGATGGAGCATTTGAAGTTGTTGCTTCAAAGATAAAAGTCATGGAGGGGGTTCGGGATGGGGAATCCATGTAACTCCATGGCTGATTCATGTCAATGTATGACAAAACCCACTACAATATTGTAAAGTAATTAGCCTCCTACTAATAAAAATAAATGGGAAAAAAAAAGTCATGGAGGGATACAGCATGAGTTTGTACATAAATAATTACATTCTTGGAGTAAAAAAGGCCTGATCCTATCATATACTCACTAACCATGTGTTATGCAAACTTCGAATTTCTGTTGGTCTCAACTTAACAGCTTTAGACTAGATAACCTCAAAAGTAGTTTCCAAGTTTGAAATTCTGTTGTTCTCATCAGCTATCTTGAGAGCAACTCTTCTGCTGTTGGCCACCTCTGTTTGGGTATATTTACTGTGGCAGATGTTAATTCCAATCAGTTTAGTTTAATTGCATTTTAACTATCTGCAGACCTTTGTTCTTTGAGATAGCAGAAAGCAAATTAATTTTGGCATAATTAAAAATGCAGTGGGTCATAAAAGTTAAAACAGTTTGATTTATCTCAGCTGATAATTAAATTAGCTTGAGTGCATAGTGTTTCCCACAATAATAAAATTTCATACCATGTCTTTTTTGGCACAGCCTCACAGTAGAAGACAGCAGAAAAACCACTCGTGTCAGCTGAGAGGATATATAACCAAATAAAAAGCAAGCTTCACATATCTAGTTCTAGGTGGGAAATCCAAAGGTCTGAAATTTAGTTTCTGAAAACTAAAAACAATTAGTGGGCTCAGACATGGTCTTTAGGTTTCATGGCAGTTTTATTTTCTTGGAATGTTTTTATGTCCTAATAATTGTCAGAGTACACAAGTACAAAATAGTTTTAAATAGCATTTCCTGCCTTGCGTAATTTACATGAACAAGCAGAATCTGAAGATCAAATAGTCCTGAGGCTTTACTTCAGTAATCAATTCTAATTTTCATAAGTAAATTCCAGTTTGTCTATGACTTCATCTATCTCTGCTGTGAGTCTGCTACTTTTAAATCATGTTCATATTAACGTGTTGGAGGCACTATTCTCTTTTTCTAGATTTCTGAGCTTTGGCTCATCTCAAGGTTACAGAAAGCTTTCATTACTGCTGATACAGAAGAATTTAGTTGAATATGCATCAGTTCCTTTTTTTTTTTTTCTATCTTTGGAATAGAAATTGGGAGGAGGAAGAAGCTGAACCTTAAATGTTTTGGATAATGTGCATTTTGTTTATCTACATAACAACTGTGTTTCCTGAGCCAAAAGCCAGGAGGTAGAACTGAATTCATAGTAGCACTAATAAAAAGTGTTTTAGAAAGTCCTGCATTATTCCTGGGGGCTTTTCTCCGCTTCAGACTCCCCTCAGATAGTTGGTGTGGAGGAGAGAGGGAGGAGAAGACGGCGTCTGCTCATGTGACAGTGCTTTGGCCACCACCTGCTGTCCATTAATCTGCCCTTTTTGGCTTGGGTTCTGGGAAGTCCTGTTAGCTGCCAGGGCTGCCGATGTCTGATGCTTCTTCAGCGTTTTTCTCTTTTCTACCAGCTTGGCTTCTCGGGCCTACTGGAACCACAAGGTATATGAAGCAAAATGAAGCTCGTATTGGAATTATAATAATTTTTTTAAAAAAGCAAAGCAACTCTTTTAGCTTCTACTGACTTTTATCTATCGTTGCTGCTCTTGTGGGAGCCTGGCTGAAGGACCATCTGAAGGACGGGCGCCATGCTGCGCTCCGTTACCTTCTCAGTGTAACCTGGCCAGACTGGTGTGTGCAGATCCCCGTCCCATCGTGGGATGCTCTTCTCCAGGAGACTCAAAGATGCCCTAGACAAGTGTCTCTCTCTGGAGAGTTGTGTCTTTTCTCTCAGTGCGGGGCTGAACAATATAGAGCCTTAACATTGTCAGTTATGTACCATCATAGTGATCGCTGTTTTCTGTGGCTCCGACTCTTCCCTTGCTTCTTTCTTTAGAGATTTTTTTTTTGATGTGGACATTTTTAAAGTCTTTTTATTGAATTTGTTACTGTTTCTGTTTAATTTAAGTGTGGGTTTTTTTGGCCGCAAGGCATGTGGGAACTTAGCTCCCCCATTAGGGATCAAACCTGCACCCCTTGCATTGGAAGGTGAAGTCTTAACCACTGGACTACCAGGGAAGTACCTTCTCTTGCTTTTTTGTGCTGGGCTGTGTCGTATCTGCACTGTATACTGAGGCCCTTTTGTTAATAGGAGTTCGTGAAAATCTTTAATTGCTTCTCTATTTATTGTTTCTGCTTCTGTCATGTCACCCAGATACCTGACATAATAAGTTGGTAGAAACAAGTCAGAACATCTGCCAAATAATTTTAATTGATTAGGGTTTGGAAGACAAATTGCCCAGTTGAACCTTTTAAGGTGATCAATAGGGATGCTCTAAACTTTATGAAAGTGAAAGCATCAGTCGTTCAGCTGTGTTCGACTCTTTGTAACCCATGGACTGTAGCTCACCAGGCTTCTCCGTCCATGGAATTCTCCAGGCAAGAATGCTGGAGTGGGTATCCGTTTTCTCCTCCAGGGGATATTCCCAACCCAGGGATCTAACCTCGGTATCCTGCAGTGCAGGCAGATTCTCTACTGTCTGAGCCACCAAGGAAGCCCAGTAAGCTTTATAATATGTCTTAATTTTCCTTTCCTTTCCCTCCTTTGTCATCAAACTTTTGAAAGACCTGTGATTTGAGAATGATAAATAGATATTTATTGTGGGAATCCTTAGTGCTAAGTTACATATCAGACTTCATTTCTTTGGGCTTTGTGTTTGTGAAGCAGTAAAGAGTTTGGGGAAAAAAAATATAAATGGTGTGGAAATCAAAGGTCAAGATCTTGGACCAATATGTGTATATCACTGTCCCCTTGATTTTCTAATCAGCCTGTCCCAAAATTTTAGGGATCCTAGAGGGGTTCATCCCTCTTAGAGTCTGAGGATGTGTTAATCTTAGGGTTCTTTTTTCTGATTTCACCTGACCCATCATTCTCTTAACTCCTGCCCTCCAGAATTATTGGATAAGAAGATATGTTTAAGGATGTTCTTTTTGAATGAAAACCTGTAATAAGCATAGTTCCAATTGTTGTGTTTTCTGGAGGAAATATTATTGGAGACAGTGTTTCCTAGAGGATTTCAGTCTTTTTCCCTCCATACTGAATTTGTAAGATTATTACCTTTAACGTTAAGCTCCTACTTAATACCTGCATTTCATTTTTGCACCACTCTTTGGATTTGTTTGCGTTCCGCATGGACATTCCAAGAATCACAAGCCTTAAGTGATTTGAACCTAGAATCTCACCAGTTCAAAATTTGCAAAATACATTAGTTCAGAGAAAAATGGGCTCCTCTGCTTCTTACATTATTTTCCACATGATATTTTCCACCAAAAGTTTATGTTATATGACAAGAATATGGACTCTGTTATTGACTAGAAAATGGGAGGTGGAACAAGATTTGTAAACACTCACACAGGAAGACAGTTGTCCACCCACAAACCTTACTTTCTTTTTAGCATGCCACATGGGTCTAGCCAGTGTAGTGTGTGATGATCATTTTATGGCCTGTGAAGGTCCCTACCTTCTGTTTCTAGAATGTGTGGGTCTTTTACAAACTGTCCCTCAGTAGCACACTGCTAGGGCAGCAGAATATTCAAATTGACAGCTAATCTGACTTCTTGGCTGAGCCACACTAGACACTGTTTCATCCCTACACTATTTGGTTCTTCTTTAATTTCTCTCTGAACAACAGAAGAAGCCCCACTACCTATCTCTCAGTGCCTGAAAGGGCAAAATCTTTTATGAACTTTCTTTCTTTTGCTTTAGTTGGTTCTTCATGTCATTTTTCTCCAAGATAGTACCCAAAATAATTGAAGAAGAGACTTGAGGTATTTGCCTGTTTAGAGTGCTGAACTGTTAGAAATATTCCAAAAAAGTTGTGCGTTTTGATTAGCGAGAAGCCTCCTTCTCTTGCTCATAAGGGCAGTGATGACCTATTCCATGAGTACCTACTTTGAGAAGTAGGGCAGGGCTGGGTGACCTGGATCCACTGCACAGGTCTGGGTCCACTCTAAACTTTAAATATGGTGCCTAGTCACTCAGTCATGTCTGACTCTTGGCGACCCCATGGACTGTAGCCTGCCAGGTTTCTCTGTCCATGGGATTTTTTCAGGCAAGAATACTGGAGTGGGTTGCCATTTCCTCCTCCAAACTTTAATATGTCTTAGTTTCCCCTTCCTTTCCCTCCTTTATCATCACATTTTTAAATGACCTGTGATATAGAATGGTACTGGATCCACTGTGAAGACCACTGGTAGAAATCATTGCCCTTGTTTGTGCTGAGCATCTATGAATGTTGACCTATAAAAATGAATAAACGGAAGGCAGAAAGGAAAGCTCGGGCTTGAATGGCAGACAGATAGACCATCGTGTTTTCTTTCTTTGCTCTCTAGAAGTCCACCTGGACCCCTGCAGAACGTGGTGTCCCGTCGCAGACTGTCAGACAGTGTGCCCCGTCGCAACAAGTGACCCAGGACAGCCCGTGCTGGTGGAGTGCCCTTCCTGCCACCTGAAGTTCTGCTCGTGCTGCAAGGATGCTTGGCATGCAGAAGTCTCCTGCAGGGACAGTCAGCCCGGCATCCTGCCAACAGAGCATGGGTAAGAAAGGAAGCTTAATCTTTGGGATCATTCACCTGTGTTCTTAGAAATCTGTTGCTTGGAGAGAGAGTCATATTGTGATGAAGCGTCTAGGTGAGTTCTTTACCTGCAAGGCTTTCATGAGACGTGTCTCAGAATGGGTATGTTATCCACTAAGAATCACCAAATCAGCAGGTCTAAAGGCATTTAAGTTAATTACCCCCGAACAGCCTTCCGGGTACAGCTAGAGTTAGTCTCTATGAGTTTTGATTTCTCTTTAGGTAGGAGGCTGCGGTCCCCTGTTCTCTGTACGTAGGAAGTCACAGCTTTTGTCCACAGCCTTTTGCCTAGGTACCATGACTGCCTACAATTGATACACCTCATTCTTGCTTGTGAAGAGGTGCAGAAATGATTTTCTTAGCTGACTCAATTGCCAGCTCGTGGGGTGTGCCAGTCATATTAAAAGAAACAGCAATAGATGCAACAGCCCTTCAGGGTAGTATGCTGCTAAAATTCATGCTTACTAGAGGAAAAGAGCTTATCTTTCGATATTTTATGCTCTGAAAAAAAACAATAATGAGGTTGAGAATTTGCTATGATGACAAGCAATTCACTCTGTACCTTGCAGGACAGAGGGTATTTATGGCAGCTGCAGGGCCCAGAGTCAGAGAACTTTGTGTTTGATCCCTTTCTTTGCTGGAGGCTGCGGCTGTTTTGCATCAGCAAGAACAGAAATAACAGTGTTGTCCGGTTGGCTTAATCACTCAGCATCCTTCAAGTATGGAGGGCCATTCTCCAGGAACAGAAATGCTACTTGGTGTGATGCTCTGCTTGAGTCTCAGGCCACACACATCAAGAGGAGAAAAAGAGCTAGCACACGTGGCAGGCATGTGCCCACTTCGCCAGTACCTGCTACATTTTCACTGCCACCCAGCAAGGTCTCCGGGAATCACAGGACAATGTGAAGATCCCAGAAGACAGACAGAGCTCTGACATTGCCACTGGTATCTTTGTGATTTTATGCAAGTCACTCAGCCTCTATGAGCCTGAAAGTGAAAAAGTGAAAGTCACTCAGTCGTATCTGACTCTTTGAGACCCCATGGACTCTACACTCCATGGAATTCTCCAGGCCAGAATACTGGAGTGGGTAGCCATTCCCTTCTCCAGGACATCTTCCCAACCCAGGGATTGAAGTCTGTCGCTCTATTAAAAAAAAGAAAATGGGAGGAGTGAAAACGGTGGCTGTCCCACTGCTTTATAGGGTTATTGTGAGCATGGAATCCAATCACAGGTTTGGCCACGCTTTGTGAACCTGATACCTTCACGTGCTGAGTGGTGGTTTTGATGAATAGTAGCTAAAATGCAATCCAGGCCTGGCTCACCCAGGCCTCCCTCCACCAGTTCTACTTATTTTCTCTGGCCCTTGAGCCTGTAAGCTTTGCTGGCCTGTTTATCTATCTGAATCAGGTCTTTTCAATGATATAGGATATTTATTTGAAAGTATTGATGATTGACTCCCTCCCATCCCCATCTGTTTATTTGCACAGATCATTGTATAGATGGTCTCTGCCCCTTTTGGATCCTGAGCTGGTTTTTCCACTGCGTGGCAGACTTCTTGTACTTTTTAGTCAGACAGCGTGTGCTCAGAGAATGAAAGACTAATTTGGCAAAACAATGGATTCAATCAGCTATGGAAAATAGAATTATGTAATTCACTCAAAGCTAAAGATAAATAAATTAAGCTTCTTTGTTTTGAGTTATCTGAACAAGGAATAATCTGCATTGCGCCTGTTTTTACCCCCACCCTGTTCCTGGGACAAGAAGTTAAGTACAGACAGCAACGAGTTCACTCCCTACCTATCAGGAGCCCTGAGAATTCAGTGGGTGACCACAGCGTTGAGTCTAGAAGAGCATCATTCAGCTGTTTAATTATATTCAGCCCACTTTACCCATAGCTCTGGTTGGTGATGTACATCTTGTGGTCCTTAAATTAAAAAAAAAAAAATCACTCAGCATTCTTGATCCTTACCCTATAATTTCTCATTCATTTCTTTTCTAGGACGCTCTTTGGGATGGAGGCAGAAGCCCCCATTAAGCAGTGCCCCGTGTGCCGGGTTTATATTGAGCGCAACGAAGGCTGCGCTCAGATGATGTGTAAGAACTGCAAACACACGTTTTGCTGGTACTGCCTTCAGAACCTGGACGTGAGTGCAGCCCAGAAGAGTCTCCCCGCGCATCCTCCTCTATCCTGCATCTATGCAACAGCCCATATCTGATGGACTTCGCTTTTAAAATATTGAACCTATTTTGTATTTTTTTTTTTTCCTGCCAAAGAAATTTATTTTTCCTTAATGAGACATCCTGAGCCTGTACTTCACATACCTCTCTCTGATTACTTTAAGTGTGTCGTCCTACCTTTTGTTTTAGGGACATTTCCAGCTTTGGGAGCATGGTCTCATTCTGTTGTACAAAGGACTATTAGTGTGGTAGTTTGCTTTTGCTCTTGTAACCAGTTACCACAGACTTGTGGCCTAAAGCAACACAGATGTGTTATCATTAGTTCTGTCCGTTGGTCGTCTGACATGGGTCTCCCTGGATTAAAATCAAGTTGTCCTTGGGACCTGGTGACTCGTGAAGAGGATCTATTTCTTTGCCTGTTTTAGTTGCTAGAGGCTGCCTACATTCCTTGGCTATGGCCCTTTTTTCCATCTTTAGAGGCGACAGCATCACGTCTTTCTGAGCCTTCTTCCAAGGTCTTAGCTTCCAGAGTCATTCTCTCTGACAACAGCTGGGAAAACGTCTCTGCCTTTAAGGAACCATGTAATTAGATTGTGCCCTTCTGGATAACAAGGGCTAACCTCCCCGCCTCCTCCCCCCACCTCCGCCCCCGTCTCAAGGTCTTTAATCACACTGGCAAAATCCCTTCGCCATGTAAGGTAACACATTCACACGTTTTGGGGAATAGGCCATTGGCATCTTTAGGGGAGATCCCCTGAGTAGAAAATGGCAACCCACTCCAGTGTTCTTGCCTGGAAAACTCCATGGCCAGAAGAGCCTGGTGGGCTACAGTCCATGGGGTCTCAAAGAACATGAACTGAGCAACTCGGCCCAGCACAGCACATCTTTTGGGGAGCAGTTATTCTGCCTATCACAATTAGATTGCTTTTTTTCTTCTTGGAATTAAGGAGAAAAGCCATTCAGATCAGTGGTGTTTCTTAATTACTATCTCATTCATTAGCGTGACAACAAGATTGTTACCACTCTCTCAGGGTTCCCTTCCCACATAAGGGATCTGGTCTAATTATTCTTTTCCCCCACTGTTCATGAGGTTTGTCTTCTCAAGTTCAGGTGCAGTTCCATTCAGTCCAGTGTTGAGGCTAATGGTAACTTCAGAGTTAAAAGGTAATGTGAAGAATTGGTGAGAATCCTGTTGTTTTCAATTCTAGTGTTTTACAGTTTGCAGTGACATTAGATATTCCCTATTTTGGTCCCATTAGATATTCCCTATTTTGGCAGTTTGTTTATAGTTATTCCCTATTTTGGCAATTTGGACCTTTAAAATATGTTCGTATCAGTGTAAGCCCTCAGTCACAGTTGGATGGGTGGCTATTCTTTTAGAAATTTTTTGTTGTGAAAGTGAAAGTCACTCAGTTGTGTCTGACTCTTTGTGCCCCGTGGACTATACAGTCCATGGAATTCTCCAGGCCAGAATACTGGAGTGGGTAGCCTTTCCCTTCTCCAGGGGATCTTCCCAACCTTGGGATCGAACCCAGGTCTCTCGCATCGCAGGCGGCTTCTTTACCAGCTGAGCCTCAAGGGAAGCCCTTTAATTGCTTTGTTTGCTTCAATTCGATTTGTGTCAGTCTTTAGTATTATACATACTCAGTGAGTGCGGTTAACATGGCCTGCATCTTGGCCACCACATGCCTGGTTTTTAACTGAAAATAAGATAAGTTATTTAGGCTGACATCTGTAGGTAAGAATCTTAATCAGCTTGATGTCAGGGTTTCAGGAAGGCATATGCATTGGGGAGGAGAAATTTGACCTTTTAGACTCTGGAATCTTCATGACTCGGGTTGACAGACAGGTTTTCATTCTATTAAAAAATGTGGCTTATTATAACCCCTTGAATTACAATTAAGTTTGAGTTACAGTGATGTTTGATATTTGAGACCTCTCCTAATTCCAAACAAGTGATACTCTGGATGAGGGTATGACTCATGATTGTGTATCCCTCATGCTTTACAAATGAAACAAATCCCTTTTTTTCCCTTCAGGTTTAACCAGCATATTAATAGGATTCACATCCATGAGGAGGTTGAGCCCATGAGGTTCTCTTTAGGAGGCAAGAGCCTAGGGGAATAAATATGTGTGCCAGATCGCTCCATCCTTTGGCTGAAATGTGTTTTGGTAATGGTGTTGCAAAGAACACAGTGTTCTGTCACTTGTCCAGGTGAAATGGTACAGGCGTAAGATTGCTAGATACACAGCATCTTTTTCTGGTCACTGTGTTTTGAGGTCTCATTTTCTTGGCTTTTAGCCAGGGACCATTGGCTTGCGGGTCACGATGTTTTTCTGTAGACAAGTGTTCCATGTCAGATGATGGTGTTGGTCTTTGTTTATAGGGAAGTTTTAGAGCGTCGGTCTAGGGGAAGGGGGATTGTCCACAAGCCAAGCCTGAGACCAACACCAGAAAGAGTGATTTTGAGTTTGCTGGGGGAGTTGGGTGTGTTCCCGCCTTGATTCTCATCTCCACTGTTTCAGAGGATGAGATAGTCTTCATCCTCTGCTTTGGGATCCTCAGAGACTTATCCCCTTCGGTTCTATCTTCTCTCTCCTATGACTTCAGCTTCCATTCCCTGCTCTCTAACCTACCCACGGCTTCAGTTATGTCCCATTTAAAAACAAGTAACACTTTTCTCAAACCTGCATCTTTCCCTTGCTGCCATTGTGTTTTTCTCCTTCCTTTAGAAGCTAAGCCTCAAAAGAGCATAATCACCTCTAGCTGTTGACACTCCAGTCATTGCAGGGACTCAGATAGCCTCCTGGTCACCACCCTGACTGTGTTCTCTCAAGGCTTTGAGAGATTCCTTTTGGGTAAAATCCAATGGATACTTTAGTCTTCACCTCGCCTGGATTCTCCACTGCCTTTGACATCTTGATCACCTCTGTTCCAGTGAGACCATCTCCTCTGATTTCCTTTCTTCATTTCTGGCCACTGCTCAATTTCCTTTCCAGGTTCTTCCTTGGTCTACTCTTTTGTTTTCTCCCAAATTCATGTAGAATAGTCACTTTATTAGTCAACGTTATTCAGAGAGACAGAACCAATAGGATAGATAGGTGGGTAGATAGATAGATTGATTCTTGGGGATTTAGTATAAGGTATTTGTTCACATGGTAATGGAGGCTGAGAAGTCCCATGAGCAGCTGTCTGTGAGCTGGTTGACCCAGGAAAACCAGTGGTGTCCTTCAAGGCTCAGAGAGCAAGAGAGCAATATTGTATATTCCAGTTCAAGTCTGAATGCCTGAGAAACAGAAGTGCCAAGGGCAGGAGAAGATCAGTATTCTAGCTGAAGTCATCAGGGAGACAGGAATTCCCCTTGACCTGCTCTTAAATATGTGTGTTCAATAGCCTCTCCCTGGGTAATCTCATCTACTTCTGTGGATTCTTCGGCCCAAGGACACTGCTTCCCGTGTCTTCTCCCCAGAATCCAGATTTGTGTAATCAGCTGCCTTTTGAACATCACTGCTTGCATGTCTCAAGTTCAACACGTCCAAACTGTGGCCGTCATCTTCCCATGTTATCACTTCAGCAAATTCACTGCCTCCTATCCAGTGCTTCCCCCTCACCTGGGGTTTCTTCTCCCTGTTTCCCCATCCTGTTAGTCACCTACATAATTCTGCATGACTATTTACCTCTCGTCTGTCTCAGCCATTGGCATCTTATCTAAGCTGGTTTACGACAGAGCCTTTTCGCTGTCTCATTCAAGGTCCTTTCATTCCATACTGCACTTCTACTAGAGTTACCTTTCAAAGATAATCAGTCAGGTCATTAATCTTCTTTAGAATCAATAAAGAGTCTCAGAGACTATAATCTGTTTTCACGCAATGATTTATAAAACTACCGAGTATCATCTAAGAATTGTCACTCGGGAGTTCTTAGAGGCCATCATTAATTTTATCCACTGAGGTGATTTGATAGGGTTAGTACCCATCTCTCTATTCAAAAACCGTGTGTTTACCAAAACCTTTCTCTTTGTTTTTTTTCAGAATGACATTTTCCTCAGACACTATGACAAAGGGCCGTGTAGAAATAAGCTTGGCCACTCAAGAGCCTCAGTGATGTGGAACCGAACACAGGTACCCTGACCTTAAAAGGAGCATAAGAGAAGCCAGACTTTGAATGGGTTGAAAAGCCTACCTACTCAGTTTCCCCCCTTTATTCCCTTCTTACTCATCCAAGCCTGAGAGGTTCTGGGGAACTTCTGGGCGTGAAGTTAATCCGTGAGCCCAATCTCCTAGAGGAGAAGTGGAGTCAGGGTGACAGAGCAGATAAGAATCAGGTTGGCCAAAATGTTCATTCAGGTGTTTTTTTAATACCTTATGGAAAAAACCCCAGCAGAATAAAGGCAAAGGTGAAGGCTCGTTCCTCCTTTAAAAACTGGTAGAAAGAATTCCCTAGAGCCCTTTGAGACATGTTTGCGATGAAAGGCAGAGGTCTTAAAAATCCCATGAGCTGTGTGGGGCTTGGAAGCCTCTGTACATACTATTGTGTGTTTACGTCGTAGGTTCAAAGGGAGTCCTGATTTATTTTTAAGAGTTTTTCATGTTCCTTTTGAGGGAGTTGGTGTTCATAGCCTAGTAACCATTATTAACATCCCTCTGAGGATGTTAACATTTCCTCTGAGACTGTTGAGGAAACACTTAGAGAGGCAGCCAACACCAACAGTTCGTGATCCCACTGAGCTTGTGCCAGAGCCTGAGTTGGCATTTGGTTTGTCCTTGGTGTCTCCGTGGTTTATATCCAGTTCAGACCATTGCTGGGCACTGAATGGAAGGTCTCATAATTGTAACTGCTTCACATGCCTGAGATGGTGTCTTAGTTCAAACCGCTGTAACAAATGACCATAGAATGGAAGACTCAAACCACAAATTTATTTCTCGTGGTTCTGACGACTGAAAGTCTGAGATTCAGGTGCCAGTGTTGTTGGGTTCCGATGAGGACACTCTTTGTGGCTTATAGATGGCAGTCTTCTCACTGTGTCCTCACATGGCAGAGAGTAGAGGACAAACCAGCTCTCTTGTGTGTCTTCTTATAAGGGCGCTAATCCCATCATGAGGACTCCACCCTGATGTCCTAATTACTTACCAAGGTTCCCATTTCCACACATCGTCCTCCTCTTAGGGATTAGAGTTTCAATTTATGAAATTTTGGCAGGGAGCAAGAATAGTCCACAGCTGATGGTGGAGTATACACATAGAAAGACTGAAGTGCTGAAATAGGCATTTCTTCTACACTTCCAGGTGGTCGGGATTCTCGTGGGGTTGGGCATCATCGCCTTGGTGACTTCGCCCTTGCTGCTTCTGGCTTCCCCGTGCATCATCTGTTGTGTCTGCAAGTCCTGCCGGGGCAAGAAGAAAAAGCACGACCCATCCACAACCTAAAGATCTCAGTTCGTGTCCATGTGCCGCAGGTGTCTGGGTTATACATGACTGCAGTGATAAAGCCCCACTTAATGAACTCACCTCCTCCTCCCTGCCAAACTTTGGAAGTGCCTCTGTGTCCAGACTTTGAACTCACCTGCCCACCTTTGGCATCCGTAAAGGCCAAGCGCTCATGTGTGTGTTCCTGTGTAAAGAGAACCCAGACTGTGTCTGTGGAGTGAGTTGAGGAGCTCTGGGTTGATGAGAAACTAACGCATCATCATGTTATCATTCAAAGGCTTCCCCAGTGGACTGTTCAACTTCCAGCCAAATCCGTGGAGCCTGGACGAACACTCGGTATAATAAATGTGCTGCCAACCATGACGACACACACTCTCAGTGAGAAGCCAGAGTCTGTCCTGGGTTGATTTGACCATCACAAGAAGCATGAGGAAAACCTCCTGTAGGAGGGGAAGAATAAGACTGTTTAAGGGGAAATTCTTGTAAGAATTGTTATTCTTATAAGAATTATAAGAGGGCCGCTTATCTTGGGAGTTGATATGGTAGTTCTGCCAGTTACTGGGCGTACTGATTTCGCCAGTAAGTTGGCAGAAACACAATAGGTTTCTCCTCTGTGATCTCAGCTTCAAGCCAGAGCGACTACTATGCCAAGGGAGTTGGCCCTTCCCAGGAAAAGGGCTGCAGCAGGTGAAACCGTCTGGTCTAATTTAGCATCTCTCCCCTGAGTGATCAACTTTGCCTCCAGCCAGTAGCGGTGGTCTGCAGGATTGTTTAATATGAAGTTTGGGTAAAGTGGCAGAGATTCAAAATTGTCATCATAGGTATCAGGGACCTTTCTTGAGCTCTCTGTTCATGTGCCCAACAGATTTAGAATTGGACCTACAAGTACACACCAAGAGTGAATATTAAAGTCATAGATATATCCAGAATCTATGTAACTTGCCGCTTAACTAAAGTTTGAATCCATTGGGCATGAATGGATATCTCCAATAGTACACACAAAATACGTGTTTACTTGAAACCCATTCTGTCTTCTGGGACTAATATGGTTTATTATAAATCAACTTAATTTTTTTTGCATATTATATATGTAAATTTTGGTTACAAGTGCATTAAGTTACCCAAAGGTTTCGACTCATAACTCTTAAAGCAGTACTCAGTACGATGTGCCATGTCAGTTTGTAAAACACAGATTGATATTCAAATTGTTGGTGTATTTTCGAACACAGTTCAGTGCAGGCCTATTCCCAGCAAAGTTTTGCTCTTTCAGCCTCTGTTCGATCTGAGTACCTTTTGTATGAACAGGGCACTGATACAACAACAAAAAATATCTGAGAAACAAAATGTCCTTGCTTTCTGTATCTTTAACACTTTGTATCACCTCATGGTGGCTTATTTTTCCTGTTGTACCATCAGTCAGATTTTGAATAAACGAGTTTTGAAAAGACAGTACCTTTTACTATAATTGCCATTAGCAAAGTAGCCTGGTACTTCATGAGAACCATATTAAATATTAGTGGACGGCTCTTTCTGAAGCTCGGAGTACCACATCGGGACCTGGGATATTTTCTGAGGTCACTGGATAACTAGACTATTATATTGCTGCTATCCCTGACCTATTATTATAGAATGATGCTTTGCCTATGTAAGGGGTTGTATTCTAAGTGGGGATGTGTATATTAAGGAACTTTAATTCACAAGTACATATTGATATCCGATGTATGTATAACACATCTGTTGGTTGTGTACATTTTTATTTACAGTTTGTATAGAACATAGATGAGAACTCTGGGAAAACTTTTGAATGGCAACCTACCCCAAACTATTTTTAATCATTCATTAGAGGTTTCTCAATAGTGTCTTTATTTTCCTTTGAAACTATAAATACTTCAGAAAAAAAAACCAGTATCTTCTTCTATCACTGTGTTTCGTACTAGTATAAATATAAATGGACATAGATTTGAATACTTTTCTTTGTCTTACACTGCCTCATTATAGTACAGGGCATTTACAACTGCTCAGGGGATCACAGGGACTCAACTGAAACTGAATTTTTGTATCAAGAATGTCAGTCATGGCAATGTACTCCCCCACATTAATACACTCTCCAAGCTTGGATCCACGAAGAATCTTTAAACAGGGGCTGATTTCACATAACCTGAAGTGCTACACTATCAGAAGCAGAGCTCTGGAATTTGAAGAAAAGGTGGAAGAAAGCATTAATGCTGTTTCCTTGGCAAATTGAAGGAATATGTCTTCTCACAGAAATACTATGAAAGAATTAGCTTACTTTTTTGTGGGGAGTGGGGAGTGTTTTTGTCCAATAGATTTAAAATAACTGGATTTAAGTTTTTAAATGTTGAAAAGTGCCTGAAAATGGGTGATTTCTTCCTTAAATCGCTCAGCGGTTTGGCTTGTGTGAGACTGTCAGAATCAACAGGAACGGGTTGGTTGGTTAACCTAAATATATCTCTGTTGCATCAGAGGGCAAGCTGCAAGCCAGTCTAGAGATTGTGTTTATAATGGGGAAAGCTGACAACTTTGATAACAGAATGATGCTTTCATTTTGTATAACTGGCCAGAGAAAGGGTTGAATCTTGTCTCCTTCCTGTTTGTCAGCTCTGTCCTTTCCTAGTGATTCTCTGTCTCTTCTAGGAAGAAGTATGGGTCTATTTAATGATATTTAGATGTCGTGGCAAAAATCTCTTTGTGTTTGGAGTAGTGTAGTCCATTTGAAACAGAAATTCAAAAAATCCTTCACTGCATTGTCATCTGGAAGGAATAACTCAGCATCCAGGTGAGGTAGGGAGGTGAAGAAGAAAACCATATGGAAGCAAATTTTAGAACCTTAGGCATCCTATTTGTTCATGCCATGGATGTTTACTCCTGACTTGAAATCGCTAGTTTGAAAGAGGCCTTTGAAAAAACAAAACAATTTACAGTATAAATTTTCTTGTAGCTGGCATCACAGAAATCTTACCTGTTCAGGTTTGAAAATCTATGTTGGTTTGAATGTTAATCACTGTTTCTTAGAACCCCAAATTGTCTCTTAAAAAGGATACAGAATCTAAATGTGTATTACTTTAGCCTCCCCTACACAGTGCTTTTAAAAAACTGTCTGTTCATAAATGGATACCTTCATGTATATAGAATGTGTGTATATGTGTGGTTTGAAAGAGTTTCAGAATGCCTTAGATGAATGACATTTTATAAAACTGTTACAGTGGATATCTATAGGCTATTACATCTCTGTTGATTCATGATCCAAAAAGTTTTGTTCTGTATTTAAGAAATTGTTGTTGTGTTATATTTTTCCAAGTATGTGAAAGGAAAATACCTGGCCTCTCTGGCCCCAATAAATGTGGAGCAGGAAATCAAATGTGTTATTTTTTGTTATGATGTGTAGCTCTAGACACGTTCAGTTTTATCGTGAAGGAGCCAACTGGGTCACTATTAAATCTCAAGTCTGGGAATTCAAAAAAGTAACTTCTGTAATACCATATGTGGAAGTAACTCTTGCTACCTTTTTTCTTAAAAGAAGTGAGAGCAAGTGTGATGCCTTCACTCATTGCAGACTTTATTATTTTATTTTACTGGAGGAAAATTGCTTTACAGTATTGTGTTGGCCTCTGCCATAGTGAAAGTCACTCAGCTGTGTCCGATTCTTTGCGACCCCATGGACTGTGTCCATGGAATTCTCCAGGCCAGAATACTGGAGTGGGTAGCCATTCCTTTCTCTAGGGGATCTTCCCAACCCAGGGACTGAACCCAGGTCTCCCACATTGTGGGTGGATTCTTTACCAGCCGAGCCACAAGGGAAGCCCAAGAATACTTGGGCTTGGGAAGCCCAAGAATACTTGGAGTGGGTACCCTATCCCTTCTCCAGGAGATCTTCCTGACCCAGGAATCAAACTGGGGTCTCCTGCATTGGAGGCAGATTCTTTACCAGCTGAGCTATGAGGGAAGCCTCTGCCATACATCACCATAAATCAGCCACAGGTATACATATGTCCCCTCCCTCCTTCCAGAACCCCCCTTCCATCCTACCCCATCCTACTCCTCTAGGTCACAGAACACTGGGTGGGGCTTCCTGTGTCAACACAGCAAATTCCCACTAGCTATCTGTTTTAAATATGGTGATGTATACGTTTCCATACTTTCTCAATTCATCTCACTCCTTCCCTCACTGTGTTCATGAGTCTGTTTTCTATGTCTGCGATCCCTGTTGCAGACTTTCTTGTTGTGTGTGTGATATTCCACACTGCCAATGCACAGGCACTGATTACTGTCCAGAAAAATAACCAAAATAATTTAGGTCTTTGATGATCCTGATAAAAAATGCTGCCAGGCATCAGAGCTATTAGTTCTGTTAAATTTGTGCTGGGCTCTGTGCACTTTTTCTAACCTTCTAAAAGTCTGTTAGAAGTATGTGTTTTCTTGTTATAATTTTTTAAAGAAAGGATTTACATGTGGAGGGTTAACTTCAGGTTGTTTCCATTTGATTAGTATTCAAGGCAGGACTAGCTAGCCTGAAGTTGAATGCCAGAACTTGTGTCTCTGCAAAACTGGAAGCTCACATTCTTATACTGGTGTTGATGCTTTTTATTGAATGTTATTTGCTTCTCATACAATATCTGAGCTGGTAAAGGATCCATCTGCCAATGCAGGAGAGGCAAGAGACATGGGTTCAATTCCCGTGTTGGGAAGATCCCCTGGAGTAGGAAAGAGGAGTCTGGTAGGCTATAGTCCATCGGGTCACAAAGAATTGGACTGTGTGTGAGTGACTGAGCACACACACACACACACACACACAATACCTGAGTACAGAGGTTTACAATTGACTTATAATTCAAATTTCATTTTCTAAACATTCAGCTTGGAGGAAATCAATAAGATCACTTAAAAACACTTTTGGGTTATGATTTCTTAATTTGCTTAATCGTCTCCTAAAACGTGAACATTATTTCCTTTTTAAAATGTCCTTATTATTTCCTGAACTTGAATTTGCATTCCCAAAGAATTATTGAATGAACCCTTTTTTACAGCAGTGATTTTAATTAACCCCCTAACCAGCAAATTCATTGCAATGTAAATTATGAATCAAGTGAGTTAGGAGGAGAATTATAATAAGGTTTTCCTGTAATTCAATTATTTTCATTTGTTAGATAATCTAGTTTTTTAGACCCTAAAGATAGCATCCAGTTCTACATTATGAGAAAAAAATTAATTTCTTTGAATAATTTAATAGCAATTACAGTATGTTTTATTTCTATATTTTTGCATATGCTTTCTAAAGAACTTTTGAGAACAGTATTATGAAATAAATGGAGCAGATATTGGATCTACTTCATAGAGAAAGCAATGGTTTTGTGTTCCTGTCCTGCCAGGGGTCATACTACTGATAAGTGGCCGTTAGAAAAAGAATGTCAGGGGAGCTCCCTGTTGGCCTAGTGGTTAGGATCCTGGGCTTTCATTGCTGCAGTCTGGGTTCAATCCCTGGTTGGGGAACCGAGAGCCTGTAAGCAGTGTGACCAAAAAAGAATGGCAGACTCCTTGCAAGTTGTTTAATGTTCCTTCTTCAGTTGGTAATTCTGAGCTTGCATTTACTCTGAAGTCTGTGAGTCCCAAGAGCATGTCCTCGTCTTCCAATTATCTGTATCAGTGGAATTTAACTGTTAAAGAGAATTTATTAGAGTCTGTGTTCTGGTGTGTCTGACAGCATATCTAGGGCAAAGAGCCACCCCCTGAGATCAACCCGTCACTCCTTGGGGTTCAATGAGAGGAGAAGAGCAGGAGACAGGAGGCGAATGGTGATTCCTTAGAGAAAGAATGCAATGGCATGTATCTGACTTGCTAATATTGGAACTAGAATTATATAGCTGGGTCCATGTGCTTATTCCAAAAGCCAAAGTGTTTACCTCTTCCCCACAAATACAAGGTACATTGTCATCAGTTCCTTTTAATGTTTACAATCAAGACTCAAAAGTGATTAAGTCGGATCCAGATCTTTCCCTATTAACATTATTAACTTGTACTCTAAAGTGGATTTGTAGCCTAGCATTAAATAAATCAATTGATGGACAGTTTCAAAAGCAAGAAAAGGAGCTCTAAAGAAATTAATGAATTTCAGAGCTATGTAAAGAAGTGCTTTGAATTTCATTTTCTGCATAAAGTTTGTCTTTCAGTTTTGTCAATTTTCCTTTTTTATGTGTATTAAAACTAGGATTGAGGCTTTTGATGAGAAGCAGATTAAGTCTAATGTTAGCCATTTTATCTTGTGGTTCTCTGATGACCTGGCATGATGTGAGGGGATATATTTTCTTTTGAGGGGAGTGGATGGGTGGTTGACATTTATGCTATTGAACATATTTAAATAAAATGAACATGAAGATTTTCTCGAGGTGAGTTTTGAGACTTTTGATTATTCATCAGCCCTGGCTGAATTTTTTTGAAGCCAAGCCAGTTTGTTTAACTAAAAGCAAACAGGTCCAGAAATCCACACCCTGCCCCACGTGGTGTGTTCCAAATTCCAGCCTGGTCCTAGGACTTATGCACCACAAGGGCACGTGAACAAACTTGGGAGAGTGCTAATCAATCTGTGTCGCCCCGGGCATAGAATCCACAGGCAACATCCTCTGACCTCTCTGCCCTCCGCCAGTCCTGGCAGTGTGGGGCTGGGGGGGCAGACACCTGCCTTGTCAAAAGTGGCTTCAGTTCCAGCGTGGCTTTGCTCTTCACCGGTGGTGTGATGTGGGGCCAACCGCTTATCACATGGTGTCATTTCATCTGTCTTAGCTCAGGTTTCGGAGGACAGGTTGAGATCACGAATGTCAAAGTGCTTAGAAGTGTTCTTTGTTAGGAAGGGGAGAGGAGGCAGCCAGTGTACAGTCTGTTCTGTGGCTCTGAGTTTGAGTGACGAGTTTGCACCCAGACACTTTCCAAAGGAGAAAAGACCTGGGATGCTGCTGCTAAGTCACTTCAGTCACATTAACTCTGCGACCCCATAGACTGTAGCTCGCAAGGCTTCTCTGTCCATGGAATTCTCCAGGCAAGAATACTGGAGTGGGTTGCCATGCCTTCCTCCAGGGGATCGTCCCAACCCAGAGATCGAAACTGCGTCTCTTATGTCTCCTGCATTGGCAGGCAACGTTCTTTACCACTAGCACCACCATGTTCCAAAGGAGAAAAGAGAACTGGGAGGGGGTTCCCCAAAATACATTTCAAGCTCGTGAATGTGTGTTAGTGGGGAACGACTTCCTCAGGAAATATGTTGTCTTTTTAGATTAAAAAAAACTCCTTCACATTGCTTTTTCACAAATAGTTCACAAGCATTTAGCTGATTTTGTGCTCTTAGAATGGGAGATGCAGAGAGAAAAATGCAGAATCCACATCTGTACAATGAATCTTTTTCTGGGGGGGGGTGGTTTATGGTAAAAGCTTGCATTTACAACATGCCTCATGGTGGGTAAAGTACTTTCAAACACATTTCCCTTGACTCTTCATGCTATTCTAGGAAGTAAATATTAATATGCCCCTCCTCCGATTTATAGATGGGAGCAGAGACTCAGGGGCTAGGTGACATGGCATAAGCTCATAAAGTGGGTTGGCGACAAAACTAGAATTTGAATCCACACTTTGCATGAGCCAGCCCAGGGCCTCTTAGCATTATCTTAATTTTCAAAATCGTGGCTTAAAACAACACATTCATTAATCTCAGTTTCTGTATATCGGAAATCTGGCATGATGTAGTTGGTTCTCTGTTCTGGCTTTCACTGGGCTTCAAGAACAAGGTGTTGGCCCAGGAGTGTTTTCATCTGGGGCTCAGGGTTCTCTTCCAAGCTCACGGTTGTTGGCAGAATCCACTTCCTTCTTATACCTTCCACGTGGTGCCCTCTGTCTTCAAGCCACATCGAGTCCTTCCCATAATTCAGATCTCATTGACATCTTCTTCAGCTGCATCTTTCTGACTTCCATACTTTTAATTTTTCAAGTGGTCAATAAGACTGCATTTGTCATTTTCAATAGGAAATTTAACTCTTTGCTGTTGTTTCCCTGTTCCGTGAAGCCAAGCAGTTTGCCGGTGTGATAGCATCACCTGGAAGAAACCAGAAACTCAGGGGAAAGTTAAGAGCAATGTCTAGCTTCCTGAAGGGGAAGTGTTGCTCTGAATTTCAGTTAAGCCTGGCATGGTCAAGGTGTTAACCGTAACCTTGCTTCTGGCTGGCGTCCTGGGAAGGTCTGCTTGGTCTTTACATGAAGCAGATTTTTCCACATGGGCTTAGAAGAAAACCTGATCTCATCTTTCTAAACAAACCTTTAGAGGGTTGATGATTGGACTGGATCTTGTGTTGGATTCAGGAAGGACAACTCCTTTCAAGAGTCACCTTGAAGTACAGCAGGGTGATTCCACCCAAGTCAGACATATTAAGACTGGATTTCAGTTAACCAGCTGTTGAAGTTAAGGTCACCACCTCTTCCCTTTTCCCACACCAATACAGGAGTACAGACACTGACCAGATGCTTTAGATGTTTTTAAGTAGAAAAAAATTTCAGATGTGATTTTCTGATATGCTATTCAAATGCCATCTGCAGATAAATAGAAGAGATTAAAGAGTCTTAAGTTATAAATGAGGGGTCACAAGAGTATGGTGCAGGATCAATTTTTAGGTCAGTACAATAGAGTCACTCAATATAATGCCTCCTCTGTCAAGAAAAAAATTCTCTGGGAATAAAAACAGAATGGTCATTTTTCCAACTGGAAATGGAAGACTAGAGGGAGGTATGAGAACTCTACCAGTCTCTTCCAGCTTCAGACAATTTACAATTTTTCTTGGCCTCAGTTTCCTTATCTAGAAAACTGGAAGCCATTGCTTTCTAGGTCCAATTCAAATCTAATCTTCTGTGTGCAGATGGAAAAGATCACCAGCACTCACTGTGAGTCTCACACACATGAATTGTTGTTGTTCAGCTGCTAAGTCGTGTCCGACTCTCTGTGACCCCATGGACTTTAGCACTCCAGGCTTCCTTGTCCTTCACTGTCTTCCAGAGTTTGCTCAAACTCCTGTCCATTGAATCGGTGATGCCCTCCAACCATCTCATCCTCTGTCACCCTCTTCTCCTTTAGTCTTTCCCAACATCAGTCTTTTCCAATGAGTCAACTCATCGCATCATGTGGCCAAAGTATTGGAGCTTCAGCTTTAGCTTAAGTTCTTCCAATGAATATTCAGGACTGATTTCCTTAGGATTGACTGGTTTGATCATGCTGTCCCAGGGACTCTCAAGAATCTTCTCCAGAACCACAATTTGAAAGTATCAATTCTTCAGTGCTCAGGTTTCTTTAGGTCCAAAAAGGAAATTCTTTATGGTCCCAAAGGGAAATTCTCCTTATTAGGCAAGGAACTGGTAATTGCTGAAAGAAGTCTCCAGGCACAAAGTTATAGATGATTCCAGAAGCATGTGAAATACATTACAATTTTATTTAAAATAAGCAGATTCAAAGAACAATGGTTGAGCTTTATAGGTTTGTTTACAGTTCTTGATGACAACAAAAGTTGTTTGCAGAATTTTCAGGGATGTGTTTCCTCTAGTATTTATATTAAAACCATCAGAACCTTAGTATTCTCATTTTAAGCACACAATAGGCTATTATTCTGAGTGTGTCAGTCAGTCTGAGAATTCTTTTCAACATTCAGTTGCTTGGTATTGATTAATTTTTCTCTGTTTCCTATACACATGGCACATTCTGTAAACTGAATTAAATTTAAGGTACATATGTATACATGTTAATAGATGGTATATAGGATCATATATAGACTGTATATCTACCTATCTGTGTATCTGTTATCTCTGTGTGTGTGTGTGTGTGAGTGAATGAGTAGTAGATAGACAAGTGGATGAATGGGCACACCTACTTAGGAACAAAGAAATTTTTATTCAGACTTAAATAATAAATTTTGTTTTCAAAAGTAGAACACAAAACCACTTCTGGTTTTCAAAAATAGTAAAGTAAAAAGCAAAAGTTAGGGAGTTTCCTGGCAGTCCAGTGGCTAGGATTTAGTGCTTTCACGGCTGTGGTTCCGGGTTCAGTCCCTGGTTGGGGAATTAAGATCCTGCAAGCTGCATGGTGTGGTCAAAAAATAATAATAATATATTAAAAAAAATAAACAGCAAAAGTTAAATCAGTGTTCAAAAGTGCTTTAAAACTTTGGTTTTTAAATAAAATGTGTTCATTTTTCCACGTATTACTTGAAACCACAGTAAGGTGTTCTTAAAGATGATTACTCCCATTTGTCACAAAATGTTTCCATGTAAGGCTTTTAATATTTGAGATTTAATTTTGAGAATGGTCACACTACAACTCATTTCTAATACTTAAATCTGATGTCAAAATATATTATAACTAAGCAAGTAAAAAAAAAAATTTGAAAAAAACTTCAGGCTTAGTTTCTATTATCCATTTTAATGAAAACAAAAATGTGTGTTGACTGCATCTTAAAAATGATAGGGAAAGAAAGGGAAATGATTGTATTCTTTCCTTATTACTTATTCATGATCTACAGAGAGTTTCTCCAATATTTCCATATAAACATCCTCAACTGATATAAGAACGTGAACTCACCCCTGGAAGGAAAAGAATGACCAGAAATCATTGTCCAAAGCGAACCCCTGAGGACTAGAAACTTTTTGACGTCTCCTGTGTCACTTTTTAATTTTATCTTTACCATTCATATCGAAATCTGCTCCATATTATTTGGATTTCATTTTGAAGATGACATTGTAAATTATCTAAGCAAAAGTCTCTTCTTAAAAAGCTAAGTGAAAGTCTCTTCTTAAAAAAAAAACCTTTACTTGCTTCCTCCAGGACCTCTCAGGGTACCCCTGGGGTACACCTCAGCCTGTTTGAGAAGGATGGCAGGCCTTGAAGAAAGCAAGGCTATTAGGCTACCATTCTCATTACAAAACACGCACCCTTTGTACAAACCAGTGAGACCATCAGTTGCTTAAAGTGACTCAGATTAGGAGAAAGAACACGTCAGGCTATCAAAAGATGAATGACCATATCGGCTCATGCCTGATAAATGCCAGGTGAGAGGCGGACATACGTGTGAGGAGCGTGTAGGGGAGGACAGACATTGTTGAAACTTTGTGGTTAGGGCTTTATACAGACAGGCCTGGATCCGGGCTGTGAAAGGCTGTCAGGATTGTGATTGCAAAGGAGGAGACAGGGCATTTACAGAGAGGGGACATGATGGGAGCAAGGCGGCTTGGGGAGTGATAACTAGTCTGATTAAATGGAAATAATGCACTTGTAGAACAGAGAACCAGAAAATGACGAAGAGAAAAGGACTGTGGGTACCAGGCTCAGGAGTTGGTGGGTTCTTATTTCAGCAGGGAGCTGAGTAACAGTTCTGAGCTTGAGGGATGATATGTGCAAAGGTACACTTTAGCAGGTTCGTCTGACAGTCCTGTGTTGGTTGAATTATAAGAGAGAAAGCTAGAAATAGCATCACCAGTTAGGAGGATGGGCTTCCATGGTGGCTCAGCTGGTAAAGAATCTTCCTGCGATGCAGGAGACCTGGGCTCGATCCCTGAGTTGGGAAGATCGCCTGGAGAAGGGAATGGCTACCCACTCTTGCCTGGAGAATTCCATGGACAGAGGAGCCTGGTGGGCTACAGTCCAATAATCCGCTCCATATTATTTTGATTTCATTTTGAAGATGACATTGTAAATTATCTAAGTGAAAGTCTCTTCTTAAAAAAAAACAAACCTTTATCTTGTTTCCTCCAGGACCTCTCAGGGTACCCCTGGGGTACCCCCAGCCTGTTTGAGAAGGATGTCACACTGAAGAAAGCAACCCACCCGAGGAGCCTGGTGGGTTAGCCTGAAAAGAGTCGGACGTGACTGATTTAATGAAGACCTGGTCCAGAGTAGTGTCTGCAAAGAAAGGAATAAAAAAAAAAAAAGAAGAAGAAAAAGCAAATGAGAAAGATGTTAAATATATAATTCAATAGCATTTTGTTATATATATATAATTCAGTAGCATTTTGATGGTTATATCATCTACAGAATAAATGCTTTTAAAAAGTATTATCCTATCATTTTCTCCCTTGAATGTGATTACTGTATTGAATCTTCAAGCCTCTGTACAAAATGGTATCAGTTTTTACCTAGAGTCAGTTTAGAAAAGGTTATGTTAATGTGAGGCTTACTCATAGGACTTACCTTAAGGCCTTTTTGGAACAAAGCAGAGAATAAATAAAATTACTCACAGCGCATGATGAAAGAGCCAGGCTGAATGCAGAACAATTGTGTGGGAGATATATTTCTACTTCGTTTTGTAACTTTAGGTAATTCATGAGAAAGTAGGGGGCACAGGAGAGTTTCTTACCTTAATGAATTAGTTAGTGTTTAAGAAATGCTTTCAACCCAATTGCCTTTTCCATTTTTTAGAGAAAGCTCCGAGCACTGAAGTACACAACCAGCTTGACAAAGACAGGAAATGGGACTGAGTTCTGAAAGTCCTTTGAGGAAGTTAATTGACCATGTTGTTCTCATTTACTTGGAAAGGAATTCCCTCTGAAAGTGCAGTGAGGTGTGTCTTTCCCCTTTCTTAGCTGCCACTCAGTCTGCTAATAAGATAAACTGATGTAATCTTACATTATATACTTCAGTATTTATTGTATGCGAAGAACTAAAGCTTGTAGCAATACCACTTACCTCAGTGATTCTATTTTACAAAGGATGACTAACCCATTCTTTTCAGAATAGTTTTTTGCCCTTTGCCCATGGAAATAATTTGCTGTCTGTACATTGGACATGGTACCTGCTAATTACAGCTGAACACAGACACTCGGAAGGAGAGAGGAGGAACACAGAATTCTGGCCAGCATGGCTTTTGTTAATCAATACCCAGTATTACAGAGGAAGAAAAAAGGGATAGCTGCATATAATGATCAGAGACTAACTAGGTCTTCTGTGTAACATAGCTTGGTAAAGAATCTGCCTGCAATGCAGGAGACCTGGCTTCAGTCCCTGGGTTGGGAAGATCCCCTGGAGGAGGAAATGGCCACCCAATGCCAGTGTTCTTGCCTGGGAAATTCCATGGACAGAGGAGCCCGGCCAGTTATAGTCCATGGGTCACAAAGAGTCAGAGATGACTGAACATGCAATCTCAGATTGGGGAGCTGGAGGTTCTTGTAGGAATAGGCAATTTGCTATGATTGTCGTAAATTAGAAGTAATGACAGACCTATAGTGGTAAACTATCATTTAGTAAAGGTTTTATTTTTCTGTTTAATAGATTTAATAGGTTAATCTTTAATCTAGAAAGTATATAGCTCAAGAGGGTCCTGAGAAGTCCTCACGAAGTCTGTCGGTACTGAAATTGTATGTAAAATTGTGTCGTGTATGTATTTTTTCCTGGAAAGAGGTTTACATAATTTTTAAGAGGTTGTGACACTAAAAAGATTAACAGTGTTACATGGGAACATTTAATAATGTTGTTTACATTCTGGTGGATAGGTATTTCTGCATAATGCTGGAATTCTTTAGTTGCTAAGTTGTGACTGACTCTTTGCGACCCCATGGACTGTAGCCTGCCAGGTTTTCTCTGTCCATGGAATTTTCCAGGCAAGAATATTGAAGTGGGTTGCCATTTCCTTCTCGAGGGGATCTTTCTGACCCAGGAGTCAAACATGCATCTCCTGCATTGGCAGGCAGATTCTTTACCACTGAGTCACCAGGGAAGCCTGATGCTGGAATTCTTTTTGCTGATTTTCAGTAAAAGGAGAAATTTTGTTTTCTCCTACAAATGATGGATTTAAGAGTATTTTTAGGTGTAGTTGACATTTCTGAGCTTGACACTGAGGCATACTCTTGCTGAAAAGCCTAAGTCACTCATTACATGGAAGCCCAGAAGAGAATATTAATTAATTTCCAGCATACATGGTGGCATACTGAACATAAGCTGGTCTCTCCTTCTGACCACCCAAGTGGCTGGCTCTTCTGAATGCTTTTTCTTGTACCTCCGTGTCTGGGGTCCAAATAAGCTAAATCAGGGTCTTCTAGAGGTTTTTCTCTAAATAAGTTAATGCGCATTTACCTGTCCCGAAACAAAACCCACAGACCTGCCTATCTAATTTTGGCAGTCTAAGCCCCATGGCCAGTAACAAGTTTGTCTCTACTTTGATCTGTGATGTTGACACTATGTTTTTTGGCTGCTCTAAAGCGGCCTGCCAATTAGGTCCCAACGTGTCAGACAGCCTTGGAGTGGGTACTTGTGGCCAAGTTTCCATTAGTGGTTACTACTGATTGATGCCTCAGCATTCCATTCATTTAGAAATAGAAACCTATTCTCATCTTTAATTTTGGGGTTGGGAGAGGAGGTAATAGTGGGGTTGTTGGGGTGAGGGGAATTCCCAGAACACAATTAAATCTCCTTCTATCACTTTGCTTTTAACTTTGGTTTTGCCTTTAGCACAGGAAAGACTCAATATAGGAGGATGTGATTCTGTGTTTAGATTAGGGTATGCTTTTTATTTTCTTGGGTATAGAAAATTGAAAGGAAGGGGAAAGCAAGCCACCTTCATTGGAAAACAGCTCTGTGCCTACAGCCGCTTTAGATATTTTCATGTGTGACCACACAAGTATTCTCTAACAACTCTAGAAAATAGGAGTTAGTCTCTGCATACTCCTGAGGCCATCACGGTTCAGAGAAGAGGAGTTCATTCTTCTATACTGCATACATTTTAAATGTCAAAACAAACTCACACAGGTAACTGTTGGAGTCAATAGTCTGTGCCATTTCTATTCCAGCATATGATAACGTGAGCTGATTAAGGGGGTAATCCCTCTAGCATATGAAAAGAACTTAGGAAAAGCCTCTAATGCATAATGAAAATGGGAATATTTTGGCTAGAAGCTTACCTTTGGGTCATCATGGACCAATATAGAAAGAATTAAACTAGGGACCTCGTTTCTAGATTTCAGCTTTGGTGTTCATTCTTAAGGAGTTTCCCAGGTGGTGGTACTGGTAAAGAACCTGCCTATCGATGCAGGAGACATAAGAGATGTGGGTTCAATCCCTGGGTCGGGAGGATCCCCTGGAGGAGGGCATGGCAACCCACTCCAGTATTCTTGCTGGAGAATCCCATGGACAGAGGAGCCTGGCAGGCTATGGTCCATGGGGTTGCAAGAGAGTTGGACATGACTGAGCCACTTAGCATGCAGGCATTCACACTTAGAAATAGACTGGGGGTTACTTTTATTTTCTAGTCCTGGGCTGTAGTTTCTTGAAATCAGATGATTGTTCTGAGAAGTAAACTACACCCAGGGGAAAGGATGGAGGAGGAAAAAACCAGCCTCTCTTCTGTGTTAATGAGTCACATTGTCTGCGCTGGTTTTTCATTGACACCAGCTGGGAGGGTTTTTGCCCATCTCTCAAGGGGGATCCTAACGATGATTCACAGGGTCTGTATCTCATTTGCGGTACCAGTTAATTCTGGAAACTCCAAATGCATTCAACTGAATGTATGTTTAAAAACATTTTTTTTCTTTTCCCCCTATTTTTTTGGGGAGAAGTATAATTTCATATTCAGGACTGTGTTACACAGAAGTTGGTGGAGAATACTTCACTATGGTTCTTCAGAAAAGAGAGGTTTATTGTAACCAGAACTTTTGGCTGTGGTGAATAGCCTCAGTCAGAGATTGGCACACTTCTTCTGTCAAGTGCCAGATAGTAAATATTTTAGGCTTTGCAGGCCATATGGTCTCCATGGCAACTTTTCAAGCATGCTGTTGTATTGTGAAAGTAGCCATAGACATTATGTAAATACATGGGTGCAGTTGTGTTCCAATAAAACTTTATTTACAAAAACAGCAAGCAGGGCCGGATTTGACCTGTGAGTTGTAGTTTGCCAAACCCTAGCCTAGAGGACGTTCCAGGTTTTCCTATGTGTATAATACCTACTTCCAAGCAAACAGTAAGTACTCAATAACAATTTTTTTGATGACTAAATGCATATATGAAGGAACAGAAGAACTCTTTCACTGTGGTCTGAACTCATGTGTTGAAATTCATATAGTCGAAACAGTGCCCACTGTGATGGTATTTGGGAGGTGATTAGGTCATGAGGGTGGCGTCCTCATGAATGGGATTGTTGTTGTTCAGTCACTCAGTTGTTTCTGACTCTTTGCGACCCCATGGACTGCAGCACGCCAGGCTTCCCTGTCTTTCATTATCTCTTGGAGTTTGCTCAAACTCATGTCCATTGAGTCAATGATACCATCCAACCATCTCATCCTCTGTTGCCCCTTCTCCTTTTGCCTTCAATATTTCTCAGCAACAGGATCTTTTCTAATGAGTCAGCTCTTTGCCTCAGGTGGCCAAAGTACTGGAGCTTCAGCATCAGTCTTTCCAATGTATATTCAGGATTTATTTCCTTTAGGACTGACTGGTTTGATCTCCTTGCTGTCCAAGGGACTCACAAGAGTCTCCTCCAACACCACAGTTCAAAAGCATCAATTCTTCAACACTCAGCCTTCTTTATGGTCCAACTCTCACATCCATACATGACTATTGGAAAAAGCATAGCTTTGGCTATACAGACCTGTGTCAGCAAAGTGATGTTTCTGCTTTTTAATATGCTGTCTAGGTTTGTCATAGCTTTTCTTACAAGAAGCAAGGGTCTTTTAATTTCATGGCTGCAGTTATCATCTGCAGTGATTTTTGAACTCAAGAAAATATTAATGCCCTTATAAAAGGGACTAACTCAGAGAGTTAGCTTGACCTTCCACCATGTGAGGATACAGCTAGAAGCCTGCAGTCTGCAACCTGGAAGAGAGCTTTCATCAGAATTGTATTATTGGCACCCTGATAGAGGACCTCCAGCCTCAGGAAAGATGAGAAATAAATTTCTGTTGTTTATAAGTCACCCAATATATGGTATTTTATTATAGCAGCCAGAACAGACTAAAATATCTCCTGAGGCTTTATTACTATCAATTGTGCTTTTAATTAAGGAAGGAGTTGGTAGGAATGGACTCAATTTATAGATAGAAGAATAAGGCATGGAAAATTAGGGGGTCCTAGGCCCCCTCCCCAACACACACATTTTAAGCTATTGGGATTAAAGTTTATTTTGGCAGGGAGTGTTAAACCAGGCCCATGACAGTGAAAGCACTGAGTCTTAACCACTGGACCGTCAGGGAATTCCCTGCAATTTTTAAATTTAGAATTCAAGCTTCTTGACTCTATTCAATGCTGCATTTACTGAACTCCCTTTGTTTCATATTATTTTATCATTTATTCTAAGGAAAGCTGCTTCTTTCAAAGAGAATACTATTCATTTCTGCTGTACCAGATAAGATTCTCTGCATTGTAAAAGATGGAAGACCCAATTCAAACAGCCTTAAACAATACTGATTTATTTGTGGGGAATCTATAGGCTGATGAACTTCGAAAGTCCCGATATGAAGTAGGCTCCAAACAGGCTTGACTCAGTCACACAAGTTACCAAGGACCTAGTTTTTCTTTGCCTCTGTTCTACCCGCCACCTGATAATGTTCAGTCTTAGATTCTACCCCGTGGGATATCCCTTAGGGTTTTCTTGTTTGGGGACAGAGGAGTGGGCAAAATAGACTTTTCACACTTCTGCTAATCTTGACCAATTAAGGAAACAACACAGATAAGAATGAACTGACATGAGTCCTAGTCTGGTCATGGGGAGCAGAATAGAATTAGGTGAGTTAGTAGAATATTAGGTGATCTTGAGAGCTGGGAACACACCAGAAAGTAGATGCATTCTAGAGAAAAGAGCATCTCTGGAGATCTGCAAGAGCCTGTCAGGGATGCTGAGTCCAAATCCATCTAGAATCACTGGAGTCTAGGGAGGTGTTGGGATATAAGTTTGGATGAACAGGTAGGGAAGAATGAAATCCTGAAGCCACCTGAGTCAGCTTCTATCTCCGTGATGGATGGGTATTGCTGAAGAATTTTGAGCAAGGGAGTGATGGAATTGGACTTAAACATTAGAAAAATTATTCTGACACTTTTGTGGAAGGAGGTTCACGGAGAGGCAGGAAGGAAAGCAACGAACCTAATACTATCAGTTGCATATTTTGTACATAAGCTCATTCGCTCAGTCATGTCCAACTCTCTGTGACCCTACGGACTGTAGTCTGCCAGGCTCCTCTCTCCATGGGATTTCCCAGGCAAGAACACTGGAGTGGATTGCCTTATAGCTTACCAGCAACAGGATGGAGAGAGAGGAAAAGGAAGAGAGCCATTTAGATAGAGATAACACTAGATATAAGGAAAAGTGAAGCAACCAGAATGACTTCTGGGCTTCTATTTCAATAGTTGGGCCCATGGTGGGGCCAAAAACTTCGACAGACATGAATAAACATATCCTTGTGCCTTTGTTTTTGAGGACAGGTATGTGGAGAAGGAAATGGCAACCCACTCCAGTATTCTTAACTGGAGAATCCCAGGGATGGAGGAGCCTGGTGGGCTGCCATCTATGGGGTCGCACAGAGTTGGACACGACTGAAGCGACTTAGCAGCATGTGGCGGGCTGGGCTGTCTTGTGTATTTTTTCAGATATATTGGTTGAGACGAGCCCTAACAGAGGTGACAACCCCCAGACAGTTGTGCAAGTCAGGGTGGGCTCTCTGGGAAGACCTGCAACTAGTTTAAAGCCTCTGTTTCTACCTCCTTTGAGAAGTGCAGAGTGCTGGCTAAAGTGAATTCAGCTCAGCCACTTTTGCTGGGCTACTCAGCCTCTACAAATATGCATGGTGGAATCTTTGTGGAGGGAAACTGGCCTGTCCGTCTAATCTCCTCAGGCTGCTCTTGCTAATGGAACAAATTCTAACCGTCAAAGCCACCTGGCTCTGAATAGGAAAAAAAAAAAAAAAAAGCCTTTCTTTGGCTTTTGTAAAGAGCCGGGCAAGAGGATTCACTACATGCAAATGCCTTAGGCATCCTGGTGGGGAGGGCTGGGAGGGGGGCGGTCCTAAGCCCTGTATCCATCTGTGACTCAGCCTAGCCCCACAAAGGACTCTCCAAACCTGCAAGGGAAAAAAGCGAGCTGAAAGGAGCCTTGTCATTGTTCTGACCGTGGGAACATCTGTCAGAAACGACGTTCCAGACCCTGCAAAAAGGTTCCCAGTGTTGCTTCCCCGGCAACATCATGCGTTACATTGATGACAGTAGCAGCTGCAGGGCCAGCCCGTGAGTGACCAGAGGCAGGGTGGAAACAGGAGAAATCAGTGCAGGCAGCCACAGTTCCATAGGATACCCTCCCCTTCCTCAGGGTCTCTTAGCTCAGCCTGCCTGCAAAGACCTGAATGTTAGGAATGTGGGTGGGAGGCAAACTGAATACCTAATTTAATCAAGACTGGGGCTTAAGTTAGACAATGCTTAGAGATTATGGTAAAAAAGGGATTCTAAATTGAAATGCAGTGTCGTTCTTATTAGTGACCCAGGAGGCCTTTGAAAACTCCAGTTTGAGTGAGCTGCTTTTCAGGTAAAACCAGTCTCTCAATCACAGTTGACGAGGTAGTGTGAGAGAGAGCCAGGAATACAGCTATGAATGCCACAGAAGGAAGCTTCTTTTTTTGCTCTCTAGCTTCCTTTCCTCTCTGGCCCTTCTGTTTCTCTCCTGTTTCACATATTTTCTCTTGATACCATGGAGAAGATAGAAGTCTCAGGGACTTGGTTTTAGGCCACAGTGAACAACTGAAGTGGTGACAGAGATATCGTCAAGCCAGTTCAACAGCCTGCATTTGTCAGGGGAAGCACAGCGACTGAGACCGCCCACCCTGGCCAGGCACCATAGTAAACATTTGCATGAGCTGTCTTATGACGGGAGGTCCTGGTAAGGAATACGGAACTAATAAACATAGTAAACTAATAAACACCACCAACAGGAAGAGTTTGGGAAAGGTCAAAAAGAGACACCACAAGTCTGACCACCTCCCAGAATCCTCCTCACTGGCATCCATCTTGGCTGAACAAGGCGTGCACCACCAGGAAGGACTCTGAGTCAGAATGATTGGCTAAAGACAACCCGGAAACAGTCCATCACCATAAAACCCGAGACGGCCAGCTAAAAGCAGTTCTCCTGGGTTCCCTTACCCTACTGATCTTCGGCCGGGAGCCCTTTCCTGAGCCCTTTCCCAAGAAAACCTCTTGCTTTGTCAGCACATGTCTCCTCGGATAATTCATTTCCGAGTGTTAGACAAGAGCCCAGTTGCGGGCCCTGGAAGGGGTCCCCGTTCCTGAAACACACTGAATGTATGTGATGGGTCTGGGCTTGAGTTACGTGAGTGGAGCTCCTGGGAGGGGTGATAACAATCCATGAGGGAGGTCAGGCATCTTCTCAGGTAATTGTAATGCACATCCCGATGTAGTAAGGGATCTGGGGAAGATATAAACCAGATAGCAGACAGTGCACAGACTAGTCTAGAAGTATTCTGACAAGAGACCTTGGGAGGTTTCAGGAAGGAACTGACATGGGGAGAAAAGAGCGAGGGAAAGATAGTGACTTTGTGCTTGCTTGCCTAGTCGCTCAGTCGCGTCTGACTCTCTGTGACCCTGCGCACTGCGGACAAGAAGGCTCCTCTGTCCATGGAATTTTTTTAGGCAAGAATACTACTGGAGTTGGGTTGCCATTTCCTCCTCCAGGGGATCTTCCTGACCCAGGGATCGAACCTGTGTCTCCTGTGTCTCCTGTATTAGAAGGCGGGTTCTTTATCCCTTGAGCCATCACGGGAGCCTGTGACTGTGAGAAGAGACAGTGTTGTTTGCTGAGGAGGAACTGGAAGTTTCTGAAAGGACATATAGCTGGAAAATAGGAAAACTCTCTCTGGATGGGCGACACCGTAGGAGGCCGCCTGTGATGAACTTGCTTCCCTCAGGGTGTTGGACTTTGGGACAGTTAATCTCTCATAGTTAGAGAAAGTGAACACCTGACTGAGAGTCTGAGACAGGTTACTCATCGGTGGATTCTCACTGGGAGAGTTTCCAAACGAATGGATGAAATACAAAGGCCTCTGACCTTTCGGAGTTAAATTCCTAAGCCAGAAAAGGAGATGAGTAGTTTTTCCTGATCTGTTTTTCCTGAGTTAATATTTATTGAGAGTCCTTCCTAGGCGTTGTGGAAACCACCTGATTAAGAGGAATGTGAAGTCAGATGGAGGAGATACGGAAGTTGTTTTTATGGCTTACAATATGAAAATGATATTTTTCAGAGCCTCTGAAGGCACTGAAGCTATTCATCTAACAAAGCATTTCTCTTATGCCTCTACTCCATGCAAGCCAAGACAAATAGCAGTCCTTCTGGAGGTCTTGTTTCATATATTCTTTGAAACACATGTTTCCAAACACGAGTGAATTGGATGTTCTTATATATTTGCCTCTCTTTGAGTCAGTGACTGCTTCTGAAGATGACTCAGCTGGAGTGTTAGGTGGCATTTTTCAGGGTCGACAGAGGCCCTCCTAGGAAAAGTGGGAAAATGCAGAGGTGATCCCAATGCCCTACAGGAGAGGTGGTGTGGGGTGGGAGGTGTGGACAGGGCACGTAGGAAGTCACATGTACTGAATATCTTTGTAGGTACTTGGGGAGGTAACTTGCAGGCAAAATATTCATTACTTTTTCAGTCTCTTGAGTGAAATATCAGCAGGTATCCCTATAGAATGATGAGTAACTTCCCTGGTGGCTCAGATGGTAAAGAATCTGTCTATAATGTAGGAGTCCTGGGTTCGATCCCTGGTTTGGAAAGTTCCCCTTGAGAGGGGAATGGCAACCCACTCCAGTATTCTTGCCTGGAGAATTCCATGGACATAGGAACCTGACAGGCTATAGTCCATGGGATCACAGAGTCAGACATGACTGAGTGACTAACAATCACTATCCATCACTATCGAGTGATGAAGAAAGACTGAGAAGTTAAGTAACTTGCCTAAGGCCTATCTATTGGGCAGTGAAGCAGCCATGATTCATGGGCCAGAATTCAGGGCTTACACCACCCTGCCCAGGCTGCTCCCAGGGCAAGTACTGCTCAATCAGAAAACAAACAGTACTATTCTTTTATTGGACTAATACCAGGAAAAAAGAGCATGCAAATAGTACTACTCCACCAGCAAACTTCCTACAGCTAGGCCCAAACTTTAAAACTTTTTTGTTTTTGGTCTAACACTATAGTAAGAAATATACTTGACAAGAAGACCCAGTACAGTTTTACACATAAAATTTCAGAAGTGTTATGAAGCAGTTCTTACTTTCTGACTGTGAGATGCTCTGTTTTCTATTGAAATAATCTTTTCTATTAGTTTAATTTTTTAAAATGCTAAACTTTGGACTTAGGAATTTTGACAGCCTCTTACCTGGTTTGCATATCCCCCTCTAGCTAAAAATACGATGTTATCCTTTTATGATTTACTCTTGCCCTGAAGGTTGTCTGGTTCTAACAGAAATAGGTAAAACTATTTACCTGTCTCCAAGAGCCCTTGTACTCCTTGTAGGGTTACACCCCAGGCTTCTGCTTCTCCAGCCTTCCTAGGAATGGAGGACTCTCAATCTCAGCCTTCAATCAAGAGGGAGTTTTGAATGTGAGGGAGCTGATCATGTTTGCTTTTTAAAATAACTTTCCATGTCCAGGTCATGCATAGAGATTCTCTTTGATGTCTCCTACCTCTGAGTATATAGAACTGTTAAAGCATCACACTTTTACTTTCTTTCTTTATTTTATAAACATTTATTTATTTGGCTGTGTTGGGTTTTAGTTGTGGCATGTGGGACCTTTGAAATTGCGGCACGCGGGATCTTTTTTTAAGTTGTGGCATGCAAACTCATAGTTGTGGTGTGTGGAATCCATCCCCTGGCCAGGGATTGAACCTGGGCCCCCTGCATTGGGAGCACAGAGTCTCAGTCACTGGACCACCAGGGAAGTCCCAGCACACTTTTACTTTAATCTTGGAAACTTTGCCTGAGAGGATTGGAGAGAGAGAGGTGATACTTAATGAGGTGGATTTTACGATTCCATTCACCCTGACAGGAGAGGCTCTGATCTGAGGATCATGTTTGCCAGTTTGGGGGGAAGAAACCTGTACAAATAAATCTTTCTGAAGGCACTTTGCATGCTGTGCAGTGCCAGACAAATATGAGCAATCGTTGCTATTAGGCGTGATGCTGAGTAAGGGCAAAGTGCTTTATCCTGTCCGTAAAGGATGACAGGCCTTTTCTTGACACAGGCCAAGCCTGTAACAAATTATTGCTCTTCATCTGGCCACAAAAATTGCTGCTCTTACACAGATGTAAAGACAGACTTTTGGACTATGTCAGAGAATAGCATTGAAACATGTATATTACCATATGAAAAACAGGTAACCAGTACCTGAGACAGGGCCCCCAAAGCCAGTGCTCTGGGACAGCCCAGAGGGACAGGGTGGGGAGGGAAGTGGGAGGGGTGTTCAGGATGGGGGGACACGTATGTCCCCGTGGCTGATTCATGTTGATGTATGGCAAAAACCATCACAATACTGTAGAGTAATTATCCTCCAATTAAAATAAATTAATTAAAAAATGTTGCTCTTTATTTGAACAATAAATCCAATATGTATTGATTCCTTATTATATATGAAGTATTGTGCAGGGCTTTGTGGAGGCTGAAACCAAATGAGATGTAGTCTCTGCACTTTAGGTGCTTATAACTGATCTTTAGGGAGAAGAGAAATCTAAGACACAAAACAAAAAATGTTTAAAATCCACCAGGGTGGATAATGCAGTACTGAACAGCATGCTACAGAAAAGCCAAATGGTCAGATTCAGTGAGAGAACCCAGACCTGCCTCCTGGTCTGTGAAGGGACCTCTGTGTTGGAAATTAGACATAGGAATGTGGAGACAACAGAGGTCTGTTTATCTGGAAAGCTCTGCTCAGTAACCTGCAACCCTTGGGATTCATTTGACCTGGTTTGTGGTGTTGATTCAACGTGGGCTTCAAGACATCCCATGAGCTATGTCATACGCTAAAGCACAGGCTTTGCTATTTTAAAAATATCCTCAGTTGATTCCTAATATTCAGGTAGGGTTGAGAGTCATAGATAGGATGGTTCTTTTTAGATAGGTAGTATTGAAATATTTGCTCATTTCTACTCTGATTTTAATTATACAGATAAAGAAGTGATCTGCAGGGGTTATTATCAGCAGCAATAATTCTTAAAATGGATTTATAAAAGCATTGAACACTAAAAAAAAAATGGAACGTTTGTATCCCAAACTGCACCATATTTAACTGCACAGTTACTAAGTGGTAGCTGTTTGGTACAAGGTGACATGGATGTCATTCAACCTGGATCCTAGTTATGACTCAAACCAGCACACTGTATTTGAAATTTAATCTCCTTATTTGTGAAATAGGGTTCCTAATAACATCTGCCCAATCTATCTCAGTAGAGAAGGCAATGGCAACCCCCACTCCAGTGTTCCTGCCTGGAGAATGCCGTGGACAGAGGAGCCTGGCAGGCTACAGTTCACGGGGTCGCAAAGAGTCAGACACGACTGAGTGACTAAACCACCACCAATCTACCTCAGGGGGTGGCGCAGTAGGTAAAGATGCAATGCATGCGGTGCAGGCGACACTGGTTCTGAGCCCTGGGTTGAGAAGATCCCCTGGAAGAGGGCATGACAACCCACTCCAGTCTTCTTGCCTAGAGAATCCCATGGACAGAGGAGCCTGGTGGGCTTCAGTCCATGGTGCCACAGAGAGACCGACATGACTAAACACGCAGGCAGGCAGTCTACCTCACAAATTAGGAATGAAGCAAGACAGTAATAGATGCAAAAGTTTTTGATAAAGTTAGAAAGTTTTACGGAAGTATAGGGCATTGTTATTTTCTTTTCCTTTGTATTTTCTTTTCAAGTCACACACTTGAAGGATTGCGTGTTAATTTCCAGTCAGTGGCAGGCGGAACCCGGAACCTGCGGAGAGGGAAACTGAGGAGGTGGAAACTGGTGAGGCAGGAACCTTTAAGTAAGGGACTTGTGTATTCACGAAGTCTGGTATCTGCGTGTCCTGGCGCCAAGCTCCAGGAGGATTGCAAGGGCGGGCTCTATGTGAGTATCTGCGCATGTGTACACAGAAGTATGCATCAATGTATGTATACCTGTATACACAGGTATGTAAATATGTGTACACCTGTATACACAGGTATGTATGTAAATGTACATACACATATACATTTCAAAGGCATCTATCTGGGCCTTTGGAAGCAAAGCTATGCCAGGGCAGCGATAGGACTCATGGAAAAAGATCACTAAAGCTCAGTTGTCCCTGACTAACAGCAACCACAGCCTCAGCTCTGTGCCGACAGGGCTCTGGTCTGTTCTTTAAAAAAAATATTTATTTATTTGGCTGTGCTGGGTCTTAGCTGCCACATAAGGAAACTTTAGTGGCAGCGTGTGGTGATCAAGCTTGGATCTCCTACATTGGGAGTGTGACCTCTTAGCTGCTGGACCACCAGGGAAGTCCCTGGATATGTTCTTAATTGAATAAGCTTCAGGTCTTTTTTTTTTCTTTTTCTGCCTTTGGATGACTTGTTTGGAAGTTTTCTTTAGGTGTGTGATATAGTAGGGGAGGGGAATTTGGGGAGCGAGTTGCCCTAGAGACAAGAGGAAGGGGGAGGGCATTTCCCAGCGCTCAGATGAATGCATTTCCCGTGGATGTGGAAGAGAGTTTTAAGAGGGGCCACTGACAGGACTGCACCCTCAGAAATGGCTGGCCCTTCTTAGTAACTCTCTCCGATTCTTACTCCCGTTGAAAACCTACTCCTCTGTGTGGAAACACTCAGGACTGGAAGGTGTTCAGTGCTTCATTCCTGTTTTAGGGCAGAGCATCTCTTCCCAGCCCTTGGACTCTCCCCAGCGGGGGAGACGGAGTGCCAGCTCTTACAAAGGCTTTGCTGTGTGGTGTCCCGACGGGCTGGCCCAGGACCCGGTATGGCAGCTCTGTTGTGGGCCAAAGAGGAAGCCCGAGTGGGAATGGCCTCATGGGAGGAAAGGGTGTTGGCGGGCGTATGGTTAAATCATAGTAGGGGGTGTCAGTGAAAACCCAAAGAGTATGTGGTGGTGAAAGGAGGATGTCTTTCACAACATCATGGGATGCCTTTTACATGAACCGCCCTCAGCGAGGACTAAGAACTCTGGAACTAAGAACTTGGTTTTACTGCCCCAATCTGTTGCTTCCTAGAAGTCTTCTTTCTTCCCCCATCTCATGGTCTTTCAAGGTATCTAAGGTCCAAGGTTGAGTCTGGATATGGAAACGGTACTCTGGGCCCCGATGGGCTCAGGGTGGGATTTGTCCTGAAGTGTGTAAGGGGATTGAGAGCCAGCACTTTTGTCTTTGGTGAGGCCCCAACCCCCAGTGATAGTGAGGCCACCAGGACTGGCTGTAGATATGATTTGCCTTTGGTTCCCACAGGAAGAATGAGGGCCTGGAGGTGAGGGTGTGGGGCCTTAGGGCATTTCCATGGCAGTGTCATTCTGGCCCTCAGGTTCTTCTTCCATACTTTTCAGAACAATTCTTGGGTTGCTGGGAGCCAGAGGTCAGCATTTGGTTCTGAATCCTGCTGCCAGTTAGTCCTGTTGTCAGGGGAAGCACACTGACTGGATCCGCCCACCTTGGCCAGCCACCATAGTAACCATTTGCATGAGCTGTTTTAGGACAGGAGCTTCTGGTAAGGAACAAGGAACTAATAAGCCTCCACCCACCGGAAGAGTTCAGGAAAGGTCAAAAGGAGACACCACATGTCTGACCACCTCCCAGAATCCTTCTCTCTGGCAGCCATCTTGACTGAACAAGCTGTGTATCAGGAAGGACTCTGAGGCTAAAGACAACCTGGAAACTAATCCCATCACCATAAAATCCCAAGACTGCAAGCCATGTGACAGAGCTGTTCTCCTGGGTTCCCTTCACCTACTGCTCTCCACCAGGTGCCGTTTCCCAATAAAATCTCTTGCTTTGTCAGCAGATGTGTCTCCTCGGACAGTTCATTTCCGAGTGTTAGACAAGAGCCCAGTTTTGCGTCCTGGAAGGGGTCCCCTTTCCTGCGACACTGTGACCTCATTTACTATATCTCATTTTTCTCCCTTTATCTGTCAGATGGGAATGCTTTTTAATTATAAATTAGTATAAAGAGTTATAGTACTTACATGGTAATTAGCTTGATTTCTGTTGAGCATGTTTGTTGAAGGAGGGAGAATGTCAACATTGAGGTTAGTGTCAGAAAGAAAGCTCCTCTAAAGTTAAAAGTGTGATTGCTAAGGGGTATAGAGGAAAGGAAAGCAGAGAGTGTAATCAGTTGCATAGACCAGAGAGAAAAAGTTGGAGGGTAGAGGGCAGAAGGAGAAAAAGCTGGCTGGGTCTTCTGTTAAAAGCTGTGAGAGATGACTTCTCTGGTATGAAGAGATGGTAACAAAATCTCTCCACAATGCCTCACATTCAACCATTAGAGATTTATTCCTTTAGATGAAATGCTGTGTTTTTGGTTATTGTCCTCATATAAAATATAGATATGTCTGGAATGGGTAACATGTTAAGCTATTTGTTCCTTTTTTTCTGTTCATTTTCCAACCTGACAAGGACAACCTGGGTAAAAGTGATGGTACAGGATTATCCGTGAAGGAGAAATTAAATCAGGGTATGGAGGAGGAGGAAGACTTTAGAGACTTTACTTACTTCACCATTTTGTTTTAGGACTCAGGTTCACTTGGAGTTTGCCGAGACGATAGGGAATGAGTGTGCGGAGGCTTCTGCCTGAGACTGCAATTGAGTTCAGGGGTGATGCTTTAACCAGAGAGCAAGGAGAACAAATCTCTGGTGTCTAGAAACTGAATAAAACTTCTGTTCCCTTGCTGTGTGCTGTTGAGTATGTTGGCCAAGCTCAATGGAAACACTGCATTCCTGGGCAGAGCTCCTCATGCCTTCTGCCGAGAAACTCCTTCTCCCTCCACTGCCTGCATTGCCTCAGGACCAGCTCTGATCTCAGGGGGATATGCATGCAAGTGGCAATTAACAGATAACCCGTCACAGTCTGCAAAAGCCTTTCAAATCCATTATGCCGGCTGGTTCTCACACATTCCTCTCCAGGAGCTAGATGAGATTCTGGACCTAATTAGTATTTGAAGAAGTGAAAACTCTTGGGAGTTGCTGGGAAAATCGTGAAGTTGCCTTGAAGCCACATGGCTGACCCCTCGCAGCTAAATTGGAGTGTTCAGGTGCTTCTTTGTTTAGAATATCAGTGAATTTTTGTTTCTTTAGCTCCTCTCTGAGGAAAGTGATAGCTAGGAGGGCAAATTTGAGGCACTGTGTATGAAACGCCCAGACGCTTTGATGAGGAAGGAGACATCATAAGCGAAGGATGCTTGTACAGTTTTCTGGTGCCATCTAGTGTCTCCCTGGAGGAAAGGCAGAGGAGTGACTCGGTCATGAAAGGACACTGGTGGCAGCAAAGTGAGTCTTTGAGGTGCCAGAGTTGACTTTCTCTTCAATTGGGCTCTGTGGGTCATTGTGTTTATTTCCAGAGGTTTGAGAGAATTGTTTTATTTAAAACCTGCCTTCTTCCAGAGGTACTTCTTTGGGATTGGGAGGGAAGAGCTGATGAACAAATTCATGACATGTTATAGTATTCATTTTACCCAGGGATTGTTGCATATTAAAAGGGCTACAGAGAAAGAACAATAACTTACCCCAAGAAAGAGACCCTGTTAATAGACGCTGGATCCCTTGAGGGTAAGGACCAAGTTGGTTATGTCTATACCACCAGCCTAGCAAACACTGGCCACATAGTAGGTACCAGTGAATATATGATTTCATCACAGTAGCGTCTGGATGAGGAAGATATGCACCTTGCTTGCTAGAGGTATTCTCAGATAATTAGTGAATTATGGGATCCTTCACTTATTTGTACATAGGCAAGTAGCCTGAGTGGGCTTGCCTGGTGGATCAGACCATAAAGAATCTGTCTGCAGTGCTGGAGACTTGGGTTCGATCCCTCGGTTGGGAAGATTCCCCTGGAGAAGGAAATGGCTACCCTCTATAGTATTCTTGCTTGGAGAATTCCATGCACAGAGGAGCCTGGCCGGCAACAGTCCATGGGGTCGCAGAGTCAGACACGACTGAACGACCCACACACACTCACTGGTATCGTAAGTGTGGGAGGCCTATAACTTTGAGGCAAATATCAACTTGATTCTTTTCTAGAAACAGCTGTTGAATTTTTATTTTAAAGGATAGTTAAAGGATATGAAAAGAAAAGAGCATTTAAGGCATAAAACAGAGAGAATGTAAGAAATTCACTTTTAAGCCCCATCCCTAAAACTAGAATTAGCATTAGAGTCAGGGGCCCTACTTGAGGGATAGAGCATGCTTGGGCCTTAATTATAGAATGGTTTCCACTGAGGCAGAGCTTTCTGAGACACAACTCTTGCCTCTTAAGGGTGAGCTTCAGAATAGATGCTTGGAAAAAATATATCTGACCCTTGAACACTGGCTTGAACCATGCAGGTCCGCTTTTTTTGACTGTAAATACTACAGTGCTATAGGATCCAGGTTGGTTGCACCTGCAGGTGCAGAACCATGGTACCAGAGGAACTGAATGTGCAGAGGGTCAACTCTGTTTTACTCATGTTTTCTGCTGTGCAGAGCGTTGGTGCTTCCAACTCTCTTGCATGTTCTGAGTCAACTGTAGTTTGTTCTTTAGATTTTTTTTTTTGCTCTTTAGACATTGTGATTCTTGCTCTTGGTGACCCTATGTATAAGGCATCACTAAACATCCGCAGCCCTCGATTTCACCTGGCTACTTACTGTTGAGCCGTGGTGGGGTGTGCAGCTGTGTCTGCTAATGTTCAATCTAACATTCACATGGAAAGGTACCGGCTTTGAGCCTTTCTGTCAGGAAGTGGGAGTCAATCGAAGGATGCAGAGTGGTCTAAAGTAAGAGTGATGATACTTACCTTTCATTTTTACTTTCTTTTTACATTTGCTTCTAGCAATTGCTATGTGCATGAAAATGTATGTGAGTCAAAATGTGCTTTTAAATGTGATTGTTTAAAGGGAATTGGTTAGTTCTTTTGAAAAGCAAAGAATCTTTTTACAAAGTAAATAATCACACAGTTCAACTTGATAATTTATGAGTTGGCCAAGATACGTTCGTTAAGGGTCTCTCTTATTAGATATGTGTTCCATGTTTAAAGTATTACAGAAATTCATTTAGTCCTTGAACAAAAAATGGATTAGCTTGTAGATATTTGGGGCAAAAATGCATGTCCCTTTATTTAAAAAGTATAAATCATGAATAATCTTTCAGATCAACCCTCCAAAAGCTATTAAAGCCATGAGGTAGGTTAAATAATAAAATTTGTAACTGAAGCAAGTAAAATGAATACAGCTAGAATAGTCAGCATGATAAAGGAGATGATAGATTCATTAGAAATATATTTTTAGTTATTGTTAAGATGTTTGAGTAAGTGTGGTGTTAGAGAAACATGAAGAAGAAAAATACTTTTGTATTGGGATGTTGGTGGCACTGATTCTTGTACCTAAGTCTACCTAACGGGTAGTTTTCTTGTGTTTGTATAGTAGATCTGTACTAGGTTTTACTTCTCAAAGCTGGCCATTTTTTTCCGCTCAGAATTAAAACAGAGTAAAAAGAACAAAGATTTTTCTGGTCTTAGTGGGAAAGATCTAGAAAATAAAGATGCTTGAAGAATAGAGTTTAAAAAAATGTGTGGGTGTGAAAAAGAGATGTCTTGAAGTTAGCAAGTGGCCTGTAAGTAGAGGAATTAAGAAATCAGTTCGTGAGAGTATGTACAACTTTCGTGATTCTCAAAGGAAGTAAATCTATGTCTGTTAGTTTCCATGTTGACTGACAGTTATGTATGCTCACAGGAAAATAGTATTTTTCATGTTTAATGACTTTTGAAGATCATTTGCAAAGTTGTTCTTTTCACATAGCAACATGGTACAGTGGTTTGGGGAAGGAATTTCAATTCAGGACTTTTCTTTTTTTTTTTAAGGACTTTTCTTTAAAATAGAAATCTAACCCGGCTCCCTAGTCCCCTTTAGCATTGCTGTTTTGATGCCTAGACCAGTAAAGAGCCTCGCCTGGTTTTTTAGGATGACACCCCATCCCAAATCCCATGGCAACCAAGCCATTCACAAATATCCAGCTGTCTTTCTGTCTCTCTGTGTCAGACAGGCAGGCAGCTGTGAGTCATCAAATTTACATTGGGGTCATTTAGAAGATAATCTTTATGAAAATAAAAGATGAGTTTGAGTGTTTTTTGATTTTATTTTTTCACTTCAGTGTGGTGTGAGAAAGCTGCATTGAGTAAAGCAGTGGGTCCTTAAAGTGTGGTCTAGGACCAGCACTGTCTACATGATGCACTTGGGAACTTGTTGGAAATGCAGTTCTCAAGCTTCACCCCAGACCTACTGAATAAGTCCTCTGCATGTGGGACTCTGTTTTAATAAGTCCCTCAGGTGACTGTGACCCACCCTGAAGTTTACGAACTTCCAAGTATGTTCTGTGTGGATGAGGTGGGGAAAACTAAGGACGTAGGTAAGGGAAAGAAACCAGTTCAGGCCAACTCCTTCCAAAATACTGTCATTATTATGTGGCTGGAAGAAGTTTGAAAGGAACATGAAAGATGGTCTCCCTCAGGGTTAGGAAGTAAACGAAACACAGATCGAGGGAGAGTGGGAAGGGATGGGAGAGTACCACTTGTTTTCTCTTGGGGTTGAAGCTGAAAGGTTGATCAGGTCCACGGTCCCTTGTCCAAAATTCTAATTCTCAAAACTCTGAAAAGTAAGTACTTTACTGTAAGTTTGGTGCCAAAATTCACTGGCAAAAAAACCCGTCTGGAAGTTATTTATGAAATTATTTATTATCGTTATGTTTATCCCAGTTAGAGTGAATATTTGTGTTTTGCTTTGATAATATTTGATAAAATACTAATACATTAGATTATGGGGTAAGTCCCCAGATCCTTTTGGAGGTCTTAGTAATTCACCATATTGGCTTTCTAAGCTTTAAAAAATTCTCAATTCTAAAGCATGTCTGCCTCAAAGATTTAAGAAAAGGGATTGTGGCTCTGTATAGGTTCAAGAACCTCTGGTCATTTCTCACAGCCAGTCAACTGAGCCAACTTTCTCTCTTCCTCCTGTTTCCTACAATGACTCAGCTGTCTGAAGGAAAGGGACCTTCCAAGCCAAGGACTTGAGAGCCTTTCACACTTAAATTTGTTTATCTGAAAATGGTGATTCTGTGCTTCTTGTCTGATGGGGACTAAATGTGATACGTTACATGAAGCTTTCAGGAGACTCTTGTAGCAAGTAAGTATTTAATAATACTGCCTTTTATTGGTTTTGATATTTGCAACAGTGCTAGAAGAAATAATATCTGTCAGGAGGTTTCTAGAAAGGATTTATGCTTTGAACTGGGGATTGGACAAGCTGATGGCTCAGCCTGTTATGAATTCTGAGTCTGTGGCTTTGGGTAACTATCTGAGTGGAGGCTAATCTTTTCTTTAGCCAGAGCAAAGGTCACTCTTTGTTTTGGTCTGAGGAGGGTATATTTCCTTAGGAACATACATAGGCAGTTTTGCAACATGGCACTGCTTGGTTGGGTATGAATTCTGGAGCTAGATCGCTTGGGTTCAGATTTTGGCCCTACAACACATTAGGTGTGATGTTGGCTAGTGATGTCACCACCGTCTGCCTTAAATTCATCTGTAAAATGCTGTGTAACACAGGGAGCTCAATCCAGTGCTCTGTGACAACCTAGAGGGGTGGGATGGGGTGGGGGTGGGGGTGGGAGGGAGGTCCAAGAGGCAGGAGGCTTACGTGTACTTGTGGCTGATCCACACTGTTGTAGAGCAGAATCCAATGCCACATTGTAAAGCAGTTATTCTCCACTTAAAAATAAATAAAAAAGGGGATAATATAAAAGAGGATAGGTTTGCTATGCTCAGTTTTTCTTAGAAACCTGTTTGGGCAAGCATGTGGCCTGGTCATGTCACAGTTGTCACGTGACTGCCCATCTATTTATTTACTGTCTTGGACAGTAAAGCAGGATGGTGCCAATGGGGTTGTGAATGAATGCACTGAGAGCTGGATGGTAGAGCCAGATCACGTGGTAACTCGTTAGCTTTTGCAGAATTGATGTTTTTTAACTGTGGTGTTGGAGAAGACTCTTGAGAGTCCCTTGGACTGCAGGGAGATCCAACCAGTCCACCCTAAAGGAGATCAGCCCTGAGTGTTCACTGGAAGGACTCATGTGGAAGCTGAAACTCCAATACTTTGACCACCTGATGCGAAGAGCTGACTCATTTGAAAAGACCCTGATGCTGGGAAAGATTGAAGGCAGGAGGAGAAGGGGATGACAGAGGATGAGGTGGTTGGATGGCATCACTGACTAAATGCACATGAGTTTGAATAAACTCCAGGAGTTGGTGATAGATAGGGAGGCCTGATGTGCTGCGGTTCATGGGGTTGCAAAGAGTCGGACACGACTGAACAACTGAAGGCAATTATTTAGAAGAGTGCTAGGTCTCCATGCTGCCTGGCAGGATCTCTCCTTGGACAGAATACGGTTGTCACCAGCCTGAGCGTCTCTCCTATCAGAAACTGTGGAGATCTGAGAATTCTCCCTTTGCTAGCATTACCTCACCTTGATGTTCACTGTTAACATTGGCTGAAAATGTATTCTTTGAGTTTTGCAGTAAACCGATATCTTAAAGTCTCAGGATGCTCAATTCTGCCAGGCCTCCGAAGGCCATCTTAGTTTTAGGCCGTCCTGGAATAACATTTCTTGTTTCTCTGACCACCCTTTGCTCAGCTTTCTGAAAGGAAGATGAATAGCTGATTTGGGAGTGTAAGTCTAGCATCATGTACAGCCCAATGAGTAGAGTTATTATGCCTCCAAAATGAGAATCTGACTTCACTCTTTTGCTGCCTGTCTTATAATTCTGCAAGATGGGCATAAGGAATCGGCACTGACTGGCTTTCCCTGCGAGGTAAGCACAGTGAACAGGACCTGCTTCAGTAAATTCACCATCGGGCCCAGCTTCTTTGCCAGAACCTGACAGGGTGTAAGAGGGCGAACTTGCATTTCAAAGAGAAGATGCAAGACGGAAGTCTAGATTTGCCCTTAGAGATGTGCTCCTCTTTTGTGTTTTTAAAGATTAGTTATCAGCCATTAATGAAGCAGATACTCTGCCATTTGGTCTGGTGAACTTTGTGAACATTCTGGTGGATAAGACTGGTGAGGAGTGGGAGTGAGGTAGGGCGATCCCAGCCATCTTGAGTGGTTCAGAATCTGAAACTCGGTATATCGGGGTCGGGGGCATGCAGAGGTGGGAGGCACATGTTTCCCTTCCTGTAGGGTGTCTCTTTTTCCTTTGATATGTCTGAGGTCTGTGGCAACTCTTGGAGCCAGAACTCTCTTCAGAGGCGAATTAATGTAGAGTCTTTGAGTTGGTGCTGTGTCTGTGGGCAACACTGGGCTAGTGAAAGCATTTAAAAAAAAAAAAAAAATGGCAGCGATGTCTCCAAAGGGTGATACTATTCCAAGAGCTTAACAAAGGTTTCCGGTACAGCCCAGAGCTGTGGAGCAGCCGTGTGCTGTTGCCTGCTTCTAGAACCTGCCTGTTGCTGCTGTCAAGGTCACACTATCCTTGCCATCCCTCAATGCCCCTCAAAACGGTGCACAGATAATAAAGACCGCAGCTGCTTGACTAACGTCCCCTATACCCTGGATTTTTTTTTTTTGTCTAAGCTGCAAAAGGCTGCTTTGATTTTCTCTGGTGCATGGAATAACACCTACCCCCTGCTTATTAGAAGCAGGCAAAGATTTGTGGTAGATGATACCAAAACTAATTGAGAGCATTTCACAAAAAATTAATTATTCTCTAAGCTCTCCTTCATTCCCTTTTCTCTAGACTAGCATGGTTTCTTCTGAAATCTTTCTGTAGAGCCATGTCATTGTTCATGCACAACTTTCCTCTTTGTAGTCAGCTCTCATCAGACATGTGATACTTAACACGGTTTAGAGTACTTCTAAGATCTTTTTAATTAGCCTTTTCCTTAAATATTAAAATATTTATTATGAAAGGATTATACGGTCACTGTAGAAACCTCAAAATATAACTAAAATATGAGAAAGAAAAGCATCCAGAACCCCAACATCCATAGATCCCTGTGAAAGGGAGCAAAAATTAAGATCTAAGTAACTGGAGAGGTAAACCATTGTTCATAAGAAAATTGGTCTCTCTCTCTTGGGTTTATGTTCTTCCTTTAGTATTTTGCCTAGAAAGCTGTTCTAAATCTTAGATCATAAATTCACATGTGTTTCTAATAGGTCTCCTGAATATAGTTTTTACACTTAGCATTTTAGTCCATCCAAAATGTATATTTTGTACATTAGGAGGTACTGATTTGATTTCCTCCTAAAATAGTTAACTTGCTATTTTTAGCACCACTTATAAAACAATACTTTCTTTTACCCCATGATTAGTGATGCCATCTTTATCATATACCAAGTCCTTTTTTAGATAGGTATGTATTAGATTCCATTTCTAGGGTATTTGGTTCCACTATCAATTCTTCCATGTGTACCACATTATGTTATTGTGGTGTTAACACATGTCTTATTATCTGGTAATGCAAGTTCACTTCATTACTTGTGTAATAACTTGTTAGTAGCTGCTGAAGTTCTGGCTGACTCAAGGGATTGTATGATTTTGTGATGTCATCTGAAGATATTAATGTTAAAGAGTTTACTTTTTTCAAAATGAACTCTTTTTTTTACTATAATGTATCACAAATGTGTTATAAAAATTTGGATGATTCAGGCAAACACAAAGGAAAAAAAAATCACCCCAATCCTATTACCAGACAGAGTCATTTAAATATTTGAACCACCGCTCTTTGGCTGGTAAAACAGTCACATTTAGGTGACTCACTCTTGTTCATTTTTAAATTTCACATTCTGTTCAAGCTCTCTTCCTTTATCATTCCACCCCCATCCTTCTCGCAGAAATCTAGACTCTTCCTTGTCATTCACATTCTTCCTGGCACTCATGCTCCCTGAGAATCCTCTACTTAAGGGCTTTTTCTTGGTACCGCAAGCTCTTCCCTTGCCTTGGGCCTGGGTAAACCATGCCCTTCCTTTTTTCTTTTTTTTTTTAAATAGAGGAGGAAGTAGTTTTTTAAAAAAAAAAACCTAAGTATTGAGTTTTCTCTAAAGGTGATCTCCAGCTTCCTTGCAGTCTTCCTGTTTTATGGACCAGGCGGAGGAGAAGCGTTGAATGTCGAGGTGGGGATGTCACTGCTGCTTGTGCTAAACTGGTCCCTTTCAGGAGGCATCTCGGGGAAGTGGCTGGCTACAAGGCCAAGTGAGCGCTTAGGATGTTCTCTGCGTAGAGACTTGTTCTCAGCTATGAATCAGCTAGTCACCAGTTGTCACTTCTAGTGCCTAGCACCCTTGAATTCGGGCTAATGAAGATTAGTAAAAATACAGGAAAAACTAGAGTACACAAAATGTGTGCTATTAGTTCTTCGAAATTCCTGGAGATAAGTCACATAATTGGCTGTGTGTTTTCTGGCCATAGTAGGAAAAAACCATCACTCATAATAATTTTACTAGTCTATCTTTAAGGAAAAAAAAGTAATTGCTTAGAGGTAAAACTTTTCCTGGTACTGAGATTAACTGCTCCCTTGGCCCTGATAGAAAGAACCCTATTTTCTGCAGTGAACAATGTCCTCAAAGTTAATGTTTAACTTTTTTCTTTTCATCCTGTGAGTCAATGGGGTAAATGTAAAATGCGGTATGGTGAAAGCAGTTCTTTGGTGGGAAGGAAGCAGACAACTGTGTCCAGATTAGGTAAATTGCATTTTGACAAAATACATTGATATGAGCATAGATTTTCTTAAAAAGTTTTATCAAGGTATAATTGACAAATAGGAATTATATATATTTAACGGGAACAACTTGATGTTTTGATATATGTATACATTGTGAAATGATCCCCACAATCAAGCTAATTATTGTATCCATCACATCACATAGTTATCATTTTCTTCATCTTTTTCTCTTTCTCTTTTTTTTGGGGGGGTGGTTATTTGTGGTGAGAATACATAAAATCTATTGTCTTAGCAAATTTCAACTATACAATATGGTATTGTTAACTTTAGCAAATTTCAACTATACAGGATATTGTGAAGTTTAGTCACCATGCTATATGTTGGATCTCAGATGTTACTCATCTCACATTACTGAAACTTTGTGCACTTTGACCAACATCTCCCCATTTCCACCCCACCCCCACCCTGCTCCCAACTCCTGGCAACTACCATTCTACTCCATGCTTCTACAAGTTTGACTGTTTCAGGTTTTACATATGAGATCAACGATCTGAGCATAAATCTTATATCTATAGGAAAATAGAGACTGCCTGACAATCCTTTATAAATTAAACCTCTCAAGTAGGTTTGGATAAAATTCAGTGTCAGTGAATTCAGCATTATCCTTTCAGCAATTGCTGAAGCACAGGTAAGTCATGTCGCTGGGCAAGTGCAGACCAATGCACTTAACAGCTAAGTAGGGAGTACGTTGGCAGTTTGTGTAAGTTGAGGAGCCCAATAGGATACATGCCACATGGAAAGCTCCCCAGTTTCCATTTGTAATTGGGTGGAGACCAGGCATGATCAAGACTCTTCTTGAGTAATAGCTTCGGTTTTGCTCTAACAAACAGACAAATGGGCAAAGGTGGCCTTTAATTTCTACTCCAAGGAAAATGGCCTCATCTGGAGATCAAGAGCCAATCCCCACAAGCACTGTCTGCAGATGAAAAATTGTGTATGTGTGCTGTTAGTTTTCATTCATTCGGTAATATTTATGGAGTACCATCTATGCATTTGGCAACATTCTCTTAAAGTGTGTCAAATATTTTTAAATAAATGGACATCTAGAGCAGAACTCTTACTCATGGGAGATGTGCAAAAGTGTATTTTGATGTTTAGGAAGTTCTCACACTTTAAAAATTTGGGAAACATTGCCAAAGGCAATTTCAGCCTGCTGGTCCTTAGATGTTATAAAGCATTTGCTTTGACTATTAAAAAATCTTAGTAAAATTCCCATGATAATATAGCATGTACTGAAACTTCTCCATCAAGTCCGTTGCCTTCGTGAGACCTGAAAGCTTAGTGATGGGTACCACTTCTGTCCCAGCTTCCTTAGGGCTCTACTGAATGTTTTGCTTGGTGGATGTTTCTGTTCATGTTTTACTCTGTTAACCAAGGGCACTTGAAAATGGGTAGGAAAACCTTCTGGGATTTGTCCTACAAACTGTCAACTAGCTTTTTTTCTTTCTTCTGCTGTCTGCCTTTGACTTCTTGGTTTCTCTTTATCTCTTTTCTTGGAAGGAAAAGAAAGAATTCCTTGGTTGTGGGCGTGCCAATAGATGTCCTTAACTTGGCTTGCCTTCAGCAATGGACCCAAGGAATTTTGCTGTAATATTCTGGATTACCCAAGTAGTCCAGCTTCCCAACACTGGAGAAGAGTTATATTGAGTTAGTGGGTGCCATCAATTTTTCTTTCTTTCCTTTTTTTTTAATGATATTTTGTCATCTTAAAGCATTTTTTGGTTTCTGTATGCAGGGAGAAAGCACGTCTAGCAGTGCTGTTTTGGTTTGAAGATGCCCCTCCTCCTTCCCTCCCTCTCCCTTCTCTCCTCCTCTGCCCTCTTCCCCCTTTTACTGTTCTCCTCACCTCTGCACGCTCTTTCTTTCCTTCCTCACCCCTTCCCCCTTCTCTTTTTCTCCTCTTCTTCTCCCTATTACTTTCACAAAAGCTACAGCCATGGTCCAGTTGTTACTATTTTGGTAGATTCTCTGTGCTTCCCAAGGGCTGCAGGATTACTTCTGAATTGCAACGTGAAATAAGTCTTGCTATTTTTAACATCCTAAATGGTTTTACAATCCATGCACCTTTCTCAAGTCCACAGTCATTTATTTAGCCCAAGCCGCCCTTGTCTCTAGCCTAGAGAAGTTCACCTTTCATGAAAGAATGTTTGAGAACAAGTTAGTGTGTTTGCCCTCCTGCCAAAAATGACTCCTAAGCTGAAGGGTGGCAAACATCCCAGGACAATAAATGAATGGCCTTTCACAACATTCCTCTGCATCCTACCATTTCTTGGGGTAAGATACAGGTGTGCAAAGCCTTCTTAACCCTTGGGTGATGTTTCTATTGTACAGAAAAGCTGAAAATAATTATTTTGGATTTCTAGTAAGATTCAAAATGGTCATACAAAAGAGGCAGTCTTCCACTCAAAGAAATATGAGAACTAATGAAACTTCTGTTTTTTTTTTCATTTTGTTGTTCAGTTCAGTTCAGTTCAATTCAGTTGCTCAGTCTTGTCCGACTCTTTGCAACCCCATGGGCTGCAGCACACCAGGCCTGCCTGTCCATCACCAACTCCCAGAGTTTACTCAAACTCATGTCCATTGAGTCGGTGATGCCATCCAACTATCTCATCCTCTGTCCTCCCCTACTCCTCCCACCTTCAATCTTTCCCAGCATCAGGGTCTTTTCAAATGAGTCAGTTCTTCGCATCAGGTGGCCAAAGTATTGGAGTTTCAGCTTCAGCATCAGTCCTTCCAAAGAATATTTAGGACTGATTTCCTTTAGGATGGACTGGTTGGATCTCCTTGCAGTCCAAGGGACTCTCAAGAGTCTTCTCCAACACCACAGTTCAAAAGCATCAATCTTCACGCTCAGCTTTCTTTTTTTACTTTTTTTTTCCAGCTTTCTTTATAGTCCAACTCTCACAATCCATACATGACCACTGGAAAAACCATAGCTTTGACTAGACGGACCTTTTGTGGCAAGTAATGTCTCTGCTTTTTAAACATGCTATCTAGATTGGTCATAAGATTTTTTCCAAGGAGAAAGTGTCTTTTAATTTTCGTAAAGAAAGCTGAGTGCCGAAGAATTGATGCTTTTGAACTGTGGTGTTGGAGAAGACTCTTGAGAGTCCCTTGGACTGCAAGGAGATCCAACCAGTCCATTCTAAAGGAGATCAGTCCTGGGTGTTCATTGGAAGGACTGATGCTGAAGCTGAAACTCCAATACTTTGGCCACCTGATGCGAAGAACTGACTCATTTGAAAAGACCCTGATGCTGGGAAAGATTGAAGGTGGGAGGAGTAGGGGAGGACAGAGGATGAGATAGTTGGATGGCATCACTGACTCAATGGACATGAGTTTGAGTAAACTCTGGGAGTTGGTGATGGACAGGGAGGCCTGGCGTGCTATAGTCCATGGGGTTGCAAAGAGTCGGACACGACTGAGCGACTGAACTGAACTGAGCATGCATAATGCTATATTATATATTTTTATTTTTGTTTTATTAATAAACTTTATACAATACTATGTTTACTCTGTTTTAATAATTTACAAACATTAACTTATTTAATAAACAACATAGAAAGTGAAAGTCCTTCTTATTATACTACCATTCTGCAGAGATGATCATGATCAACCATTTGAGAGATTTTTCAATACCTTCTTTTCTTTTTCTTGAAGGTATAATCATGTTTTATGTTATTGTTGCCATAATTGCTATCCTTATATGTGTTACAGTGGAGTAACATTCTTTTGCAAGTTGCTTTTTTACTTAGCCATATCTCTTGAGCATCTTTTTATGTGAGCACTTTACTTATATATCATTGTGTTCAATGGTTGTATAGTTTTCCATTGTGTAAATAAACCATGATTTATTTAGCCATATTGGTATTGAAGGAAGTTTGTGCTATTGACACCTTTTTACTTATAAACTTTGCATTGTATGGGAGTGCCTTTGAAAGCTAAACTGCTAAGAGTAGAAATGCTGGCTCAACATATTTGCAAATTATTCTCTGCTAGGGAGACTTGGGTTCGATCCCTGGGTTGGGAAGATCTCCTGGAGAAGGGAAAGGCAGCCCACTCCAGTATTCTGGCCTAGAGAATTCCATGGACTGTATAGTCCATGGGGTTGCAAAGAGTGGGACACAACTGAGTGACTTTCACTTTCACCTTTTCACACATCTCCTCCAGCGGTGTATTAGTGTACCTGTGTCCTCACACCCATGTTTATATGGATAGTATAAATTAAAAAACCCCAAACATATAGGCAAAGAATAAAAAAAAAAACTGCATGTGACTAAGGTATTAAAGATGAAGAAAGAAAAGGAAGAATTACCTCTTTTCCTCCCTGGCTGCTTGAAGATCAGCTGCCATCATGAACGACACAGTAACTATCCGAACGAGGAAGTTCATGACCAACCGACTGCTTCAGCGGAAACAAATGGTCATTGATGTTCTTCACCCTGGAAAGGCAACAGTACCTAAAACGGAAATTCGGGAAAAACTGGCCAAAATGTACAAGACCACACCAGATGCCATCCTTGTATCTGGATTCAGAACCCATTTTGGTGGTGGCAGGACAGCTGGCCTCGGCATGATTTACGACTCCCTGGATTGAGAAGAGAACGAGCCCAAACACAGGCTTGCAAGGCATGGCCTGTATGAGAAGAGAAAGACCCCAAGAAAACAGCGAAAGGGACGCAGGAACAGAGTGAAGAAAGTCAGGGGGACTGCAAAGGCCAGTGCTGGTGCTGGCAAAAAGGGAGCTGGAGATTGGACAACAGAAGGAGTCAAGATTCTGCAGTGACTGTATCTGTGGTGCTTGTGCAGATTTTTCATGAAAGAGAGAATAAACTAAGACCTTTTACAAAAAAAAGAAAAGGAAGAATTAAAGGATAATAATGAAAACTGATAGAGAAAAAAAAATCCACATAGAAGCCTGAGTGATGGAAGGAATAGGGAATTTTAACTCTCAGTGTTTAGAGTACTTGAAGTTCAGCTGCTCTTTGCAACTATACACATGAAGTTCTGCATTTTTCTGTATGTTACCTTTTACAGTGTGAGGTCTACTCCAGAGAAAGTAAGCTGCTGTGCCCTGCACAATGCTGGTATATAGTGGGTGTTGATGAATATATATTTCTCTTTTTATTTGCTGGGAGTGCCCCTGGTAAAGGAGAGAATGGATGACAGACCTGCTACAAACCATCTGCTTTTCAGCATCATAGAGTTTCAAAAATGAAAGATTAATCATCGTAATTTATGTAGTGATTCATATAGGAAAGTGCCTTGTGTGCAATTTATCAATTTATTGACTCTCAGTAGCAAAGCCTTGCTTGTGTGCCTGAGTAATGTATATATAGACAGATAATTATGACATGCCACAATAACAGCTGTAATAGGACACGAACATTTTGGTTGATCTGTAACTGATAAAACTATCCAAATCGCAGTCCACGGTTTTTACCCACTCTTCCATGCTCCTAATAAAAATAACGTTTAAAAATATCAATAGGGATGTTGAAATGGGTAAGTATTCATGTTCTATAGCATACTGGGTATCCTATACATACAGTCAATTTTTTTTACCTCCCACATTTATCTGTCAGGGTTCTAGTTTCCTTCCTTTTTAACTGATTCCAAGCCAGAGAGCCTCGATAACTTAAGTCATTTGAAAATGCTCCATTTGGCAGATGTACTGGTTAGTGAGGAACAGCCGTCTCCTAAGGTGTTTAGAAAGATGAGGCTCCTCATCATGCCTGTCTTTCGTTTTAGGCTGTTGATGTCACTGCTTTACTCAATCAATCAGTGGTCCATGTGGAAGGTAGCTGTTGTCTGTCCTACCTTGTGAGGGAGCTTAGCTAATCAGCCCTTATTAATTAGTCACTAATCTGTGTTGTGTAGCAACAACTGTTTTCACTAAGCGGTGGCTGCATTAATTGATGGAGGACAATGAGCCCCTCCCTAATTACAAAGAAACCCTGCTCCTTACCTGTGTAGATGATCCCTAATAGATGAAGGGCCACCAAGGGACGCTGGGACAGGCACAGGATGGCAGGGTCTAATTTGTTTTCTAACCTGCTTCAAAGGAGTTGTTTAATTAATATGAGATCAGCACGTTTAACGGCTTGAACAGGTGCAAACACACACTTGTAACCAGCTGTGTAATTGACCGCAGAGGAACAAGCCAGAACTAAGGATACAAACCTCACTAATCACCTGCTCACCTCCTACCTGTGGCTGTTAAAAGATTTCTTTTTAGTGTGGGACTCTCTGAATCTGTCTGGAAGGCCATATTGTGTTGGGAGGAGTTTAAATTATAAGTCTTCAATCAAAAACTTGTAAACTGGTTCATCTCTGTTGATTACTCACCATCAACATTGCTGTTCTTCTCTCGTTTTTTTTGTTTTTTTTTTTGAGTCTTCCTAAAAATCTGAGGTTCCTATGGATCTTGTGTATGATTGTGGGTAAATAGGTCTCCAGGTTCAAACCTCAGAGTCAAAGAATTCTAGAGTTCTAGCAGTCTGGAGGAGCAGCTAGCTAGTCTAGGGATTAGCAAACTGCAGAACAGAGCTAGTCCAGCCTGTGACTTGTTTTTGTAAATAAAGTTTTATTGGAACACAGGCACGCTCACCTGTGCATGTATTATCCATGCTGTTTTAGTGCTACAACAGTGGGCTTCAGGAGCTGCATCAGAGGCCATAGGCTTCCCAGGTGGCTCAAAGGTCAATAATCTGCCTGCCAAGCAGGAGACGCAGGTTTGATCCCTGGGTTGGGGAAGATCCCCTGGAGAGAGAACTGGCAACCCACTCCAGTATTCTTGCCTGGAAAACCCCATGGACAGAGGAGCCTGGTGGGCCACAGTCCGCGGAGTTGCAAGGAGTTGGACATGACCTAGCAACTAAACAGCAACAGCGGCAGAGGCCATATAATTCACAAAGCTGAGATTGTTTACTACTTGGCCCTTTTTTTTTTTTTTTAATGTCTGTTTCATTTATTACTGTATCTGTTAAAAAAATGCTACACTGCATGTTATGGATGTAAATATAAACACTTTTTATATAAATGTTGTTTAGTCGCTAAGTCGTGTCTGACTCTTTTGTGACCCCATGGACCGCAGCCCACCAGGCTCCTCTGTCCATGGGATTTCCCAGGCAAGAACACTGGGGTGGGTTGCCATTTCCTTCTCCAAGAGATCCTCCCAACCCAGGGATCAAACCTGAGTCTCCTACTTGGCAGGAGGATTCTTTATCACTGAGCCACCAGGGAAGCCCTTCTATATAAATAGCAGCTGCAAAAAAAAAAAAAAAAAATTCTCAACATTGTATTGAGAGAAATACACGCTCCATAAAGTTTAGATATTAACAGCACAATGGGTTTAGGTGTTCTATCAGGAAATCATTGATTAAGGCATTCTATTGGGTGGGCTGATTATATTATTTGGCTGTCCAACAGTTGAACCCCTGATTAGATTTGAGGATCTTAGTCCTGGTTTCTTGTAGAAAGATCTAGAGAGATAAAGGGAACTTCCTAAGATCAGGAAATGGGGAAGGAAGGAAATGCTACTTGGCCTTTTATAGAAAAGGTTTGCCGACTTTTGGGATCAAGGTTTCAATCCATGGTATGTTTTCCAGCTTTTGCTGTAAAGTTCAAGTTGTTTTTGAAAAAGGTGTTAGATGTCAGATGGGGTTGGGCAACACTCAGTTTCTTCTTTTTAATTAATTTTTATTGGAGTAGAGTTGATTTTAAATTTCACTTCAAATCAGAACCAAAATAACAAGCACTTATTGGGTAATTGCCATGTGTAGTATTCTGATTGTATACATCCTTCAAGTCACGGCTGACCATACCACCTTGGAACTCCTCTTCCGGCACCCTGCAAGCAATAGGAACTCAAGAGTCTCACAACACAGTTTAGGACTTAAATATGTACTGCCTTTTATTGATCACCACTGTTTCTAGTGAAGTAGAAGTGTTGTCTCAACTAAGTTATGAGCCCCTTGAGCATAGGAACCAGTTTTTAAAAAATTATGTATTCTTCACAGTGCTTCTCCTTTCTGTTACCCAGAAAGGAGAATGTGGCAATTTAAAAACTTGCAGGATTGAATATTAAGTATAGAGGAAACCGAAGAATGCTTTTAGGCAGATGGATGAGACACTAGTAGAGATGAACAGATTGAAGGACTGTGTGAGAAGGTGTAATGTAATGAAACGAATATTTATGACACCTTGTTCCAGAGGCTGGTGAAATTGACTCAGACACACAGGAGCAGGGGGCAGAAATTAAGGAGCAGAGAGAGGTTGCAGATGCAGAGCGAACAGGCCAGGATAAGAAAGTCCCTCATCATTTATTTCCCTAGGAAAATCCAAAAGAGGCAATGAGGAAGGAAGGGGACTAAACGGGAAGAAATGGAAAGAACGAGTCTTTTGTAATCTCATTCACTCCACTCTCTCTTGCTTTTTCTTCACCTTCTCAACACTCTTGGGAGTCAAAACTCAAGTGCAAGCTGTTCCCTCTTCTTTGCAGTCAACACTTACCTCCCTTTCTCCACATCTTCTTACTACTCTTCTTGGCAGTCCAAGGCTTTAAGGAGGTAGGTCTTTCTTAGTGAGTCATCTTTCTTTTTAGATTTAGACATATTCTTGGAATTACGGGGAAAAAGAAATGGTAACACAGGGGAATATGGGGAAGGGGAAGAAACCCACAGTTAATAATCACTTTTTTTTTGCAATCTGCTAGGATTTTTACCTAAGATGTTTCATTTAATCACAATCATCCTCCTTAAAGATTTTAAATGTCTGTGTAAAGTCTCAAAGGCATTAACTAGCACAGCGATTGCACAAACTCTGGTCTCCAGAACCCAGAACTCAGGCTGGGTTTTTACATCACATTGCCATTCAGCAGAGTGTCTTGTCTCCTAATTAAGAAAGATTTGGTTTTTTATGTATTCTTGTATTTAATACATAGGTATTTTCATCACTTGATGATATCTTGCCAAGATCTAGTATGTTTTAAATATGGTTAGGAGAAGGCAATGGCACCTCACTCCAGTACTCTTGCCTGGAAAATCCCATGGACGGAGGAGCCTGGTAGGCTGCAGTTCATGGGGTCTCGAAGAGTCGGACATGGCTGAGTGACTTCACTTTCACTTCTCACTTTTATGCATTGGAGAAGGAAATGGCAACCCACTCCAGTGTTCTTGCCTGGAAAATCCCAGGGACGGGGTCGCACAGAGTCGGACACGACTGAAGTGACTTAGCAGTGGCAGCAGTAGCAGTTACACAAGTTATACAGTTTATAGTGAAAACAACTGAAAAGTTACTGATAAGCAAAATGAAGAAAATAAAAGATCATCCACCATCCAACGTGCCATGATTTTTAAAATCATAAAAATGTAAAACAGGCTTCACAGGTGGTTCAGTGGTTAAGCATCTGCCTGCCAAGCAGGAGACATAGGTTTGATCCCTGGGTTGGGAAGATCCCCTGGAGAAGGAATGGCAACCCACTGTAGTGTTCTTACCTGGAGAATTCCATGGACAGAGGAGCCTGGTAGGCTACAGTCTATGGGGTCACAAAGAGTCGGATCTGACTGAGCAACTGAACAACTGCAAGAAAAGATGTAAAACAATCCCTCTTCCATTGTGAAATATTTTGAATAAGAATATAAGCTTAAGTGTTCACTCAGAGATGTACGTGGACATGGACTAATAAATCAATGGCCTAGAATTTCATCCCTTGACCAAAGTGTTAGTTTTAGGCCTTCTTGTTGTGAGGTCTGTGTTTTGTTTTCTTTTCTTCCCTAATGAGCGACTGAACCAAAGGATCAGGTTTAATTATAACTCGAGTCCCTTTCTGTGTGTACATCACTGCAGACCTAATTGTAGGCTGGCATCCCTGTGGCGGCCTGAGTGGTCATTAGCTTGCTGATAACGGACCGCTCTTGTCAACAGGGCCTCATTAACCATTGTTTTTTCAGCAAAATAGTCGTAACGGTTTGAACTTGTGATTGAGGACGCACTGGGCTCATGGGGCTAAGGGAAACTTGTTACATGGCTAGAACCAAGGACTCTCAGCTCCAATAAGCGATGCCCTCCAGGGAAGATCTGCCTCTGGCCTGCAATGCCAGGCATGTGATGTAACGGGAGGAACCCTGACCAGAGAGTGACCGGGCCAGTATTTTAGTCTAAGCTCTGCAGCAGATTTTGGGCTAATTGTTTTGCATTCTAGTCTTCAGCTTCAGCATCTGAAAATGAGAAAGTTCTACTTAATGATTAGTGAGATAACTTTTGCAAGTAAAAATAATTTTGCATGATGCTTATGCAGTTTTTTTCTTTTTTTGTGTCCATGATTTTATCTTCTTAGGTTACACACTAGAGGGCAGTGGTACATTAATATTATAAACTATGAAGGTGCTTAGTACGGCACTCAGCTGAAATTCATAGATGTTTGGGTCAGTAAGGGAATTTATATACTTATATACTCATATAAAATATAGGAAGTCGTCTTGTAGTTTCCCCAATTGATGCTCATCTTGTCCTTTTTGACTGTAGTGTTGGGAATCTTGCTACTTCACAAGTCAGCTTTTTCTCTTGTTAGTTCTATTAGAGACTTATTTCTTTAATCAGAGAAAAATCCACCTACCTACAGCTTCAACCAACTGGTCCCATGGCAAGACAGAAAACCCTATTGCTTATTTCTTGGCACTCCAGATATTTCCTAAACTCATACTACTGAATAGTGCAATTACCATTTGTTGATAATTGAATACTCTGAATTTATGACCTAGTGTGTGTTAGATGGGCTTCCCAGGAGGCTGAGTGATAAAGATTCTGCCTGCCAGGCAGAAGACGTGGGTTCGATCTCTGGGTGGGGAAGATCCCCTGGAGAAGGAAACGGCCACTCATTCCAGTATTCTTGCCTCGGAAATCCCATGGAGAGGGGAGCCTGGCGGGCTACAATCTATGGGGCCACAAAAGAGTTGGACACAACTTAGTGACTAAACAGGGGCAGTGTGTCAGGCACTGTGCCAGGCACCTTATTTGCATTATTTTATCATGAAAATAAATTGAGGGAGATTTCATCTTTATTTATTTTTATTTTATAGAGGCTCAGACCAAAATCATACAACCAATAAGAAGTGAACATGGGACTTGAACCTGGGTCTATCTGATTAAAATTCTTGCCCCTGGCTACCGCATATCATCTCCTTTTATAGATGTGACAGTCAAGACCCAGAGAGATTAAGCAACTTGTCCCAGGTCACACTGCAGGATAGAAGAAGAGTAAGAACTAGATTCTAGATCTTTGAGGTACACATTTAGTTTTTCTTTACCTGACAGTATAGTACATTCAACACTATTGTCATTACTTTCCAGGTCCTCTGCTCTATATATGAATTGTTCCCTTTTCTCATCATTGTTATTCTGATGGTTTCCTTGCTATACTGTCATGTCCTCTGAGCATACTCTTAATTAGCTGCATCCTTTCTAAATTATAAAACTCAGAATTGAAAACAGTACTCTGTCTAAATAGTACAGAAAGCACTGGGACTATACTTCCTGTCATTTGGACTTAATTTTCCAATTCACATCTCCTAAGGTTACATTAGCATTTTAGTATACTGTTGGCTTATTTCAAGCATAAGGTCAACAATACCTTTTGTTCCTTTTCATTTTATTTTAATTTTTATGAAATGTAAGAACAAGACAAAATGATCCTGTCACATTCTTATTGATAGAAAAAAATCCTCCAAAGCTGATGAGGAGTCCTTCTGAGTCGATAATAAGCTATGGAAAAATCTTCTTTTCTTAAGATAATCAAAAGGTGTGAATGTGAAGATATTCCAGTTTCTGGGATCGTGACTGGATTCATGTTGTATGTCAATGTCCATGGTTTTTTTGCTTCCTTTTGCTTTTCCCTCTCTCTCTCCTTTTTTGGTAGAAATGCTTACTGACTCGATGCGGTGCACTTTCCCCCCCTCTTTCTGTTGTCTCTTTTGCCATAGTACCACCTTGACATCTTTGTAAGAAGTGCTGCCTGAGATGTGCTGTTGATCAGGGAGCCCTGCCTCTTTCTAGCTAAGAGATGGGTGTGCAAAGCAGTGCTGTCTGTTCTAGGACTAGGAATCTTGATTTGAGTGATAGAGGATAGAAAACATAGAGGCTTGATTCCTCCCGATGACAGCAGTGACCCCTGCACAGTCTGCCTATTAGATCCTGCTGTCCTTACTCTTCAAAATTTCCTCTGAAATTTTCTGTGAGCCACTTCATGTATCATTCCAATAGTATGTATGTGTATACGCGCATATATACTATATATTGGGCTTCCCTAGTGGCTCAGACAGTGAAGAATCTGCCTGCAATGCAGGAAACCTCGGTTCGATCCCTGGGTTGAGAAGATCCCCTGGAGGAGGGCATGGCAACCCACTCCAGTATTCTTGCCTGGAGAATTCCATGGACAGAGGAGCCTGGTGGGCTATATCGTTCATGGGGTCACAGAGAGTCAAACATGACTGAGCGACCGAGGACGCCCACATCTAGTATTCAGCCTTTCCCTTCTCCAAGGGATCTTCCCAACCCAGGGATCGAACCTAGGTCTCCCACACTGCAGGCAGATTCTTTACTAAGTGAGCCACCAGGGAAGCCCCCTAGTATTCCAAGACCTAATGCAACTTTCTCTTTCATTTCCTGATATTTCTCTTTGTCAGGCTGTAACACTCTTCTTGTCCTCCCCTCATCTCTATTAATGATTGACACATTCTCACGGGCTTTGCTGAAATGACATCCACTCCATGAAGCTTTGCCTGATATTCCCAGTTGTAGTTGGGAGCTTGCCCTTTTTTATTCTCTTACAGCATTTATAGCTTTAAGTCTTTAAGCATTAGCACAGTTACTGCGTCTCATCTATTGAATTTAACAAGCTCCAAAGCAAGGAATGAGGACCCCTCAATCTCTATCACATGCTTTTCACATGGAAGTTCTTTGAAACTCATCAGTTTATATTATATAGAGATTTTGGAGGTGAGGACATAGAGGATAAATGTTATTATGAAACATTTGTAGAATTTCCCTGAGATCACATTTCTGTGTGGCAAAAATCATAACATTTCCTACTTTCATTAATACAAATGAAATATTTCATGAAATATATAATAAACAATTAAGAAAGACCCCAAGTTAACTTATGCTACAGGATTTCAACTGAACAGTGATTTTTTTATCTCATCTTGATTATTGCCAAGGTTTATTAATTAAGTATTATGGCTACTTTATGTACTGAATTATATAGATAACAATCTGTTATAGAAGTATTCCCTACATTTGCCAATTTGTAAATAATAAAATGTCTGGTTTGATGTCGACAGATGGATATAGTAAGACAGCATGAACATGAAAAACTTTTTCTCTTGTATTTATAGGCATTATCTGTATAAATTAATTTTCTCATCAAATACAGTTAGAAAATTCTAGATTAAATTTTATTGAACTTCAGGATTCCTCAGAGCCTATTGTGTAGTAGTGTATTTTAGGAATCTTTAAAAGGGAGCATAACATATTCAGCATTTTTTCCAAATTCTTTTTATGCTTCAATTATTTTGTTTTAATTTGCAGAGCAGCTCACATTGATGACTTCCCTTGCATTATTATTTGGGAGCCCACTCACAAAACTCCTGTTCAAATATTTGGAAAAGTGGCAGTTGCCATTCCAATGGCCTGAATTAAATGTGAAACTGATCAACACTAAGCATTAGATATCTTATACTTTCACCCAGTGATGAAATCAACACTCATGGTGACAACTTCAAGTTTGCATATAGTAGATTTGTGATTTCTGATTCCTCCAAGTTATTGAGTAAGAGTTTTCTTTAGGATGGAGCAGGGAAGTTGATGGACAGAAGACCCAACTGATTACTTCCCTTGGCTGTGGTTAGCACTTGGTGTCCAAGGATTCAGGTCAGCCCTCATTGCCTGAGCAGGACCTAGACCCTTGATGGAGCTCCAACGAGACATTTCCTTTTACAGATCTTTCTGGAATATAATGTGTTCAGATGTGTGGTAGCAATTTAAATCCCACCACTTAGATTACTGGTAATTGCAAGAGGTCATATCAAGGAGATGGAAAACCAAATATTTCTCTGCCATGCAGGTTAGCTTGTGAGGCCAAGAGTATGCTGTGCCTGACATTGAATTCCTTTGGGGAATGGGGATGGTGGGAAGGTGGCTGTGTGAATTGGCATTAAAAGACATACATGTCCCTAACTAGCCTTTTTTAATTTATTTTTTTACTGGTTTTCTGGATGATTATCAATTCTACACCTCATCTCATTCCATCTCTTTTCTGACTGTCAATGAGAAGAGAGATGCTTTTACATACTTGTTGAAACTTTGATTTAAAGGGCAGCAGCGGAGTCAAATCTCTTTGATGTCTTTACCTTCAGTCAGTCTCCTTGGCAGCATATTCTGTATTTCATTAAAGTCTTTCCTCTTTTCATTCCATCAGGACCCGTGTAGATGTTGACTGGCTTCCAGTTTGGATCTGGGGAATTTGTTTTTTACTGTTGTCTTAAAATAAAATGCAGTGTGGTCAAATAGTTTTGAAGCATTCGTTGTCTGAATATCCAAGGAATGATAAAATATCTAAGAATGTTGATTCCTACTTTTGCTTTTAATTAGCTATATACCCTTATTATCGGTCTTGTACTTTGCTCGACTCAGAGTTTTCTTTCATTTTTTTGTTGTTTATTTTTTTTTTGACATGGATGTGGGATCTTAATAACCCAACCAAGGAATGAACCACAGCCCCTCGAAGGGGAAGCATGAAGTCTTAGCCACTGGGCTGCTAGGGGAGTCCCAGAAGTTTCTTTCTGAATCTTACAATCAATGTCCAGATGATTACAGTGATGTATCCGTTTCCCTTAATAACTGGGGTAACAGGCATTTACTAAATTCTTCAGATTATTTCTTCTGATTTAGATATGAGGTCCTCTTTCGTTTATGTTCTGTTTTTATCTATTGTTGGGGCATACTGTCTTTGTCATTGTTGAGCTGCTAAATTGTGTCTGACTTTTCTGTGACCCCATGGACTGTAACTTGCCAGGCTCCTCTGTCCATGGGATTTTCCAGGCAAGAATACTGGAGTGGGTTGCCATTCCCTCCTCCAGGGGATCTTCTTGACCTAGGGATCAAACTCGCATCTCCTGCTTGGCAGGTGGACTCTTTAACACCAAACCACCAGGGAAACCCACATACTATATTACTGGTGGGTTTTTGAAGCTACAGGGATTAAATGTCTAGAGTGGGCACTCTGTTCCAGCTTGATGGAAGAAGACCAAACATTCCTGAACTCTACTTGTAAATCAATGTACCAGCCTCAGTCAGGGTTTTAAAATTGCCCAGGCAGAAATGTAAGAATCCATCAGATGCTCATTTTCATATCAGATTTTTATAAGGTTCAAATGACCTATTTGATGTCACTATATCTAAGGATCTCATGGACATTCCTGTCAATGCTCTTGCGTCATTTGGCCAGCTTGAATTTCTTGGTCCTTTCCTTGGGGTGCCCAGCTCTGCAACCTAACAGCTAATTCCAGAGCAGACCTGCCTTCCTCTCTATCCCTGGCAGTGATAAAATCATCATTATTAACTGCTGTAGTAAAGCAGGGTCGAGGAAGCCCTGGAGAAAAACTCCTACCTGGGGACACCAGAGGCTCCTTTCTTTCTTCAGTGTTACTCTCCAGCATTCCTGTGTAAGAGTAAAATGGGTTAACTCTACCTCTGTCTGTACCTCCCTTTAGAACCAAAAAACAAGAAGAAAGTACTCCAGAGAAGCTACATTCCCTTGTAACTGCAGGTGTTGGTTTTTTGGTCCTGATGAGTTTTGCATCTTTCCCCTGAAAGCCTTCCTCTTGCTTGGTTTTCCTCCAGATCATCACCAGGGTTCTCCTGAAAGAGAAGGTGATGTGGCCCAGAGCCCTTCCTGAGAAAGGCGTATTCCTCAGAGAGGAAAGCATAGAAGAGCTGTCATGGAGAATATCTGGGGGCAGCTCACGGTCCAGGTAAGGTGCTTTAAGCCTCAAATCAGCTGAGGGGTGAGGTGCTCTGTAGAAACTTGGGTCTGAAACATCCATCTTAGACGTTCCCCTCTGCCAGTGTCTCGGGCTACAAGAAGGAAACCCTCTTCTTGCGGCCGAAAACCATGGTAAAGAAAACCAGCCTGCGGGGTGGGTGGGGGGAGAAACGGGGGGATGTCCCTGGCCAGGAGGCCGGAGGTGCCCCAGGAAGCCGTTTCCTCTGAATAGTTAAATGGTTGCCTCTCAACTTGCACAATGTCACATTGAATTTGAAACAGGGAACTTTTTATATATTTTCCCCTGATTGTGCTGGCACCTGGCAGATGCCTATTTACCACAGGCATCAATACACATAGTAATCAAAGGAAATCAGAGGCACAGATTAGCAACAGCTGCAAGTCATTAGTGACAGACACGGGAAAGCACAATTCTGCACCCAACTTTGAAATAACCAATATGAGTATTTCAGAGCATGAGGGTTACCGCAGGGCACTCGCTAACATGAGAGCAGCCAAACAATAGCTGGGCTTGTCTGTCTCGAGAGCCCTCTTCCCCACGGCAGCGCCACACTCTCTATTAGAAACCAATCAATCACACAATATCGGTCCTTTGAGCATCAGCCCTTTCAGAGCCTGCGTGTCCATCTTCTGATCAAAGGTTGCTTCAGCCGAGAAATACCCTCTGGCTTATGGGAAAACTTGTTATCTTCTATCATAATTTTAGTGGTGGGAGCTTGCGTGTCTTCCTGAGGAATTAATTATATCATTGACCCAGTTGGGAAGGGCCATACAGAAGAAAACAGACATTCCCCTTCCCCATTTAATTTCATTTTTTCCACATTTCTATTTGAAAATCAGCTCTGATTGATAGCCATTCTCTTGGTAGTTACACATTTTCACTGGCAGCGCTAACCTTAGCCTACTCCAGAAAATACTATTCAGTTTTTAGCTTTTCCCTAATAAATTCATTCAGTGCCTCGGTGGAATGCAAGTTGGTCATTTAAAAATTTCTAACTGTTGCCTGATATGTCCCCAAACAAATTTAGACAGCATGGGTTTCTATTTTAGGCCATCTCTGAAAATGCGGGTTTACTGTACAAATGGGTAATGGCCTAGAGAGAAACAGACACAGTGAGCTGCTGTCTGATTAGCAGGACTGGGAAGAATTTAGTATCATATATATATTGCAATAATTGGACCATAGGACCATAGGATGTAGATTCAACTGGTCTTATCACTGCTTGTGATCTCTTTTCTCTTGATATTAAGGTTGGATTATTATTATTTTTTTCCTGTTTTAGAAAATTCTCTTTCCCCCACTCTCCCTTCCCAGGAATATCTTCTGAAGGTTTTCCTAAAAATTCTTTTAATAATAAGTAACTTGTTTTGGAGATTAGGATAAGAAAGGGAGAACAATCCTGCCTTTCATTTACTTCAGAGCCAACCATTAAACATCAGCTCTTTAACAGCAAGCAATATGCTGATATTTCAGAAGAAAACTTGCAGGGAACACAGATTCCATAAGGCCCATGGCACATCATAGGTATTCAGATGAATGTTACCATATTACGGGTTGTTTTTTAAACTTCTGGAGGAGAGAAATTATTTTACACTTGATTAAATATCATAAGAGGTGTGAATTCTTGGGGTTATTTTGTAGAGAAGCAAAGACTTCGCTGGTGGCTCAGTTGTTAAGGAATCCGCCCGCAGTGTGGGAGACCTGGGTTCAATTCCTGGGTCTGGAAGATCCCCTGGAGAAGGAAATGGCAACCCACTCCAGTATTCTTGCCTGGAGAATTCCATGGACAGAGGAGCCTGATGGGCTACAGTCCATGGGATCACAAAGAGTAGGACACGACTAAGTGACTAACTTTCCCTTTCCTTTTCAAAGACATGGTATTAATACATAATTTTATTATTTACTAATTAATTCAGCACTGATTAATTCAGTGTTTATTGAATGTGTACTACATCTCAGGAAATCTCAGACATTGCAGATACAGCAGCAAAGTTAGCAAATGACCTAGTCATAGTGTACTTGACTGATGATAAGGATATAGGCAACTTACGGTTGAGGTGGCAGTTTGACTACAATTCTTCATTACATACAGCTTCTTTTTCCTTCTTCTCTTCCTCCTTTTCCCCCCTCTCTTTCCTTCCCTCTCCTTCCCCTGCCCACATTCCCTTTCCTTCATTCTCCTATACCCATGCTTTAAGATTTAGACATTAGAGGGACTAAGCATTGCTTGTTACACAGAATTATTTAATAAAATAAAATACACATTTTGAAAATGAATCTGTACAAGTCAGGCTGAAGCTGCTATAACAAAGGAAGCCCCAAATTTCAGTGGCTTAACACAAGAGAAGTTAATTTTCTGCCCATGTAACAATCTAAAGAGTGTGTTCCTAGTTGGTGAGAGGCTTTCCTTCATGTAGCAACTCAGAAACTTAGGTTCCTTCTATCTTGTGACCCTGCCAAACCTTTGAGTCTTTTGCATGCAGCTGATATAAAGGGAAACAGAGAGTTAAGAAGAATGCACAGCCATTTCTTAACCAACTTGGCCTGAAAGTAGCAAATGTCGCTTCTGATCCCTTACCATGGGAGAGCTGACTAGATGGCCCCACCTAGATGCAGGGGGGCTTGTGAGATTTCTTGGTCCTGGGCTACACGGATACTCTGAAGTGACAAGTTTTATTACAAGAAAGTGGGAGAACAGGTATGCATAGACACAGTTATATGTCAGGCACCATGTTAATTTCTGAAGATGAACAATGGATAAGTCATCGTCTTTCGGCAGGGTAGTGCCACACAGATCCTCAACTAACCAAACATGAGATCCAAGTACTAAATAAAGTCATATGTGAACACAGATGCAGAGGAAAATACCACACTGTAGAATGGATTCAGCAAGCAGAGCCTTAAAGTGCTGCAGCTAGCAGACAAAAGGAAGGAGCCGAGAAGATGCCCCATGTGTCCAGTCGTGAGCTGCTCGATGTGTCAGGTGTTCAAGAATGTGCGGGTAACTAGGCCAGATCAGAGAGGGCCTTGTGGGCTGTGTCTTCTACGCAAGTAACTAGAAAGTGAATGTGAATATATGCTGTGCATCTGAGGCTTCAGACACAGGTCCTTTGATCCCGCTCCTTTCTGAAGCCCATGTTTCTTGGATATGTCATTACATATGTGAAAGGAAACTGATTTTTAAAACTTGAGGTGTCATAGGGGACTTTTTAAGATGACAGGTGTTTAGTTTCTTGTAAAGGGAACCATATCCTTGGCAGCCTTGTTCCTTACTGGGTAGGGATGTGTCACCTTACAAAGGAGACACGTTAAAAATGTATGAATCCCCCCATCTGATTTCAAGGTTGATATTTCATCGCACATTTAAGGCCCCTTCCCTTTCTCTTAATACTAGTAGTAGTGAGTGTGCTTTCTTTTAATGCTGGAGAGAGCTTGGAGTTACAGGGACCAAAAGAGGCCGAGGTTGTCTCAGCTATACTAGCAGGAGACCACTTTGTTCTCTGCTGATTAAACTTGGCCGAGGGGACAAGCCAAAGAGTAGGGTCACCTTGGGATCAATATGGGAGGTCAGCTGTCGGACACACACATTGCTCTTCCCCAAAGTTTTTATAACTAGAATCAAGATTTTGATGTCCCTGTATTCCTTATCATATAACACTTATGTAAGTTTATCTTTATCATATAGCACTGTTAGTTTCATAACGAATATGGCTTTCCTTTTCTGGTAAATAGCCTCAAGCTAGTTAGCAACTACGACCACCCCTTTCTATGCCCACTTATATTTGAAGAGAGATTGGCATAGTGAAACATTGGGTTGGCTGATAAGTTTGTTCAGGTTTTCCCCTAACATCTTATGGAAAAACCCAAGTGAACTTTTTGGCCAACCCAATATATTTACAAGATTTATTTTTAATCTAATGAATACTTATTCATATCTATAAAGGTCAAGTTTCTGTCTGGGCCATGGAGTGGAGAGAAGAGGGAGCTAGAAATATGGGTGAACTTGGTTTCTGTCTACATCTGGAAGAGAAGATGCAGCTGTATATAATCGCTCTGATACCGAACAAACATGAACAGTTCCATAAGGAAGGAGTGGACAGTAGGGAGAAAGACTTTGCTATTGGAGGAAGTCAGGGAAGGCTGAATAGTGCTCGAAGCTCAGAGAAGTTACCAGAGATTGGTCCAGGGTTACACAGCCAACTGATGCCTGAAATAGCAGGTGCTCAGATCTCTCAAGACAGGGCTCCTGGCTTTCTGCATGATGCCAGATCTCAGAGACGATCTGAGGACAAAGGCAGAGGATACAAGTTCTCGGCTTTGCGTGTAGGACAACACCTGTCTCCAGTGGAGAGTTGGCCAGTTGTGAATACATTTAGGTTCTGTCGGGAAAAAGGTGGCCCACAACCCAACTAGCACCAACAACCTGAAGCTTTGACTCCTGGTTTTATTTTACTCTTCTGTAAGAGTAAGTCCGATTACCCTCATTGCTTTGAGTGTTAGAAAAAAAAAATTCCATGGGTTAGAAGGACTGCTTATAAAACACAAAGATAAATGATGACTATCAGAAAAAAGTTTTTGAGAGGATGAAGAGACAGAATTTACTATAGCTTGAAATGGCTAAGTGTTGTCCAATTGCCATTTTTTTTCTTTTACCGTAAAATACATAATAGAGAATGCTAGAAGATTTCCTTTTTAGAACTTGGTAAAAATTATAGCAGATGAACATTAGGCAAAATCAAAGGGGAATTTTGCTCACATATGAAAGTTTATAAGAAATCTAGTTGAGTCTGGTTCCAGTATTTGCTGAAGTTTGTGGTTGTATCAACAAAGATGGGTTAAAGTAAGCATATTTTAGATCCTAAAGAGAGCAGTCTCATAGTCTGGAATAGAGAGTAGCTTTAAAATGTTTTAAAATGGGTTGCCTTTTCTTTCCTTCCAGCTGTGCCTAGTGCTGGGGAAGATAAACTGGCATGTTCTTTGTTACATAGCAACATACCCACTCAGGGGAGTGAGGCACATTAGAGTTTCAGAATCTTAAGTCCTTTTACACAGTTGATAGTGGAGTTGGGGAAAATAAATTGGGAGAAGCCAAGTAACCGTTCAGTATGGCCTTCTAACACCTGAATCATTTTAGCACAAAATAGAGCTGATGGTCTCATTGATAACACTGGCCCAATGACATGGATGAGCAGTTCAAACACCCTTCCTGGCATTTGCCTCTGCAGCTTTTGACCTGTCTTGGCCGCTGCTATTTCTCTCATTTTCTAGTGGCTATAATTTGAGTCACATGGAGAAGGACTTTATTATCCAGGTGAATGTCTTAGCTTTACTTCTGTACCTCCTTGATTTTACTTACTCTCTATTCTGATCAGAATTGTCTTTAAGTATTTGATTAGTCTCCTGAGCACTTGGGACCAAAGACCCTTTGGTAACCCAGTATTCCTTTGCTGTCTCTCTATTTCTCTTTGAAGTAAATTCCAGGAGAAATACATTCCTTGATGATGTAAAGACTGCTGGGAATTTTGATCTTCTCTTTGTAAAATGCTCTGTAAATTTTGTGCTTAATAACTACTGTAAAGTTTTTATAATCCCAAATCTAATACTGATTTTTTTCTCAAAATGTTTGATATCTTTCTTCACTTCTGTGGGTTAAATTAGGGGCATTTTGTAACAGCATTAATTTTCCAAATCCACTTCATCCTCTCCTGGTCCTAAAAGAACAGAACTTACATTTTGAAGACAAAGGATTTGTAAATAGCTTTAATATTAGGAAGACATTGACATTAACAAAAATGTTAACATAATAACATAGCATTTAAGGCTTCCTCCCAGTTCTCCACTATCTCCCCTCTGTGGGACAAGGACCTTGATTGGTGTTCCTTAGTCCACAGTGTTTACACAGAGCCTGTATGGGACAGGTATTTAGAACTAGTTGTTACATATTGCTAAGATATGTTTTCTTGAGGTGCCCATCATTAAAAAGTCTACAAATAACAAATGCTGGAGAGGGTGTGGAGTAAAAGGGCCCCCCCTGCATTGTTGAGGGGAATGTAAATTGGTGTCCATTTCAACGTCCCAGGCTCAGGAAGTGTTGGTGGAGGGGACCTACAATCAGGCTCAGTAGCCCATTGTTTTTGAACAAAGTGTGGTGTCTGTGCTTAAAGTTATCAAATTTTCTAATTTGAAATGACTCACTGAAAACTTCCTTGCAAATTATCTATTTTGTAACTCATAGTGTTTCTCGTTTATATTAATGTATATGAGTAATCACTGAAATATTATCCTGGACTTCAAGGAGATCCAACCAGTCCATCCTAAAGGAGATCAGTCCTGGGTGCTCATTGGAAGGACTGATGCTGAAGCTGAAACTCCAATACTTTGGCCACCTCATGCGAAGAGTTGTCTCATTGGAAAAAACCCTGATGCTGGGAGGGATTGGGGGCAGGAGGAGAAGGGGACGACAGAGGATGAGATGGCTGGATGGCATCACCGACTCGATGGGCATGAGTTTGGGTAAACTCCGGGAGTTGATGATGGACAGGGAGGCCTGACGTGCTGTGATTCATGGGGTCGCAAAGAGTTGGACATGACTGAGTGACTGAACTGAACTGAATTGATGCTTGTAAAAGGAAGAATATTTAGGGCTATTCTTCTCACATATAGATTACATTAGTACAAGAGGGAGCATCATAACTCATTACTTTGTTCTTAGAGAGCAGTTAGTGCTTGTTACTTACAATGTACCACTGTTAGGAAGAGGCTGGAGAGAGAAGATGAGGAGGTGGGTCACTGCCTTAAAAAATATCTTGAGGGTTGTTATTCTCTGCTGGTTTGGTTCCTTCATTCTCTACAGATGCCGGATAATTCAGGGTTCACAGCTTTATGTAGAAAAACCAAAATTAGTCAGATGAAGACTTTGATTTTAGACCTGTAATACCAAGATGACATAAAAACACAGCTTTGTAGTCTAATGTTGGGGATGATTGTTGCTTATGTAATATTGATTTTACTTCACTCCTCATTTTTCGAATTAAAAAACAATTCAAATGTCAAATGTATTATGCAGGACATTAGTGTCTTATGAGATTTTAAAAAATACTCTGGGGGAGGGGAAAGCTCTTTGAAGTCAAGAGAGTTTGGGTTAAATGTGGTTAACTAGGTTTCTTTAGTAAGATACTAAAGCCTACTTTACTGGGGGCTTCTCAGAGATGCTGTTATAATAAACTTGTATGCGTGCTCACTGTCTCAGAGCATCTGGTTGTGGAACACCCAGCAGCGTCTCCTGTTCTGCAGATCATGGTTTGAAAAATGTCCTGTGGTATTATGTGCAAATTCCAGAGAAAGTGAAAGAAGTGAAAGTTACAGTTCCCATTCTGCTAAGAGAGATGGAAAGTCAAGGGAGACTGGTTACGTTCCCCTTCTTACACTGCAGTAGAATCCTCCCGTGTGAAACTAGATCTCTGGCAGCAGGTCTCTGTGCAGAGACAGTATCTGCCAGCCCTCAGGTAAAGGAAACAGTTCCCTTGAGTTCATGCGGTGCTCAGTGGACAAACCCAGTGAATCTCCTTCCTGCAACTCGGGCCTTTGGGGTGAGTGTTCTGCAGGAAGGATGTTCTTCATAGGCAAGTGTCAGGTCAAGGGTCTTAGACGTGTGGAGCCTGTGGTGGGCTAGATGGTGGGCTGCCTCCTCAACAAGAGTTGTGTCCTCTCCGTGTGACCTTATTCTGTCAGATTATGCTTCCTTTTGTTAGATTTATAAAGGTTTTAAGTATTCAGTGATGGGTAGGAGTAGAATAACATTCAAGACTAAGATTTCTTTTCACCCAAGGCTGTCAGGTTTGTGTTAGGATAAGTTCATAGGATGTAAAACAGTACTACTTTAGAGATTACAATGCCCTGCTGAATAAGGACTAATTTGGGGTAAAAAGCCCCTATTGGTACTGGGGACCCTTTATGTCCCTATGATGTCACCTCATGTGATTAGATATATGTCTTGTTTCTGACTCCTTCTGAGACTTGAAAGAGGATTAGATCACCCACCCCCAACTGGTCATTTCTCTCTGTAGATGGGAGAATCAGATCTAATTGATACTTTTTTATGTTTAATTACACTTAATTTCTTCTGACTGGCTGCCCTGAAACTAAGAAGAGGAAAACAGTGTTCTATATGCAGATCTTCTACCAAAACATTTCTTAACCTCATTTACTTCAGAATTGGTTCAAATATAGACTCCCTAAGATAAAAGCTATTCAGAATGGTTTCTTATCTGTATCTGATCCTGTCTTTTGAGTCCTTCTTTCTGGGAACCATCTCTGTGATTTCTGTCATGGGAATTTGCTCAGTCCTTTCTTCTCTAACATTTATCTTTTCTGTATTCACTAGTATTATAATCATTTTCCATTCACTAGTATTAAAATCATTTTCCATTAAGTTAGTTTGCTTAAATTAATTCCAAAACCTCAGGTCCCCCTCTCCTTTGAACCACCGGGCAGAGGGCTCTGGTCACAGTGCTCTCCTCAATGGCTTTGATGGCATCACCCCTCCTTCAAAACTCTAGTAACTTTCTGCTTACTTCTGGGTAAAATTCCTGGCTTGGTTCCAACTCACCGTTCCCTATTTTCTGCTATTGCTTGTACCTGTCCAGCTGTTTTATTTGCTGTCTCCTCAGTGTCCTGTGTTTCCCCCATCTGGAACATCCAACTGCACCTCCTTGTCCTTCTTAATTCTGCCCATCTTTCAAGAAGCAGAGCCCATCTCTCCTGCTCTGGAAGGCCTTCCTGATGGCTTCAGCCAGATGAGATCTTTCCCTCCTTTAACTTCCCATGAATTTACTGTCAGCTGCATTGATTTGGCAAATTAGGGAGTCAGCCAAGGGCTCTGGAAGGATAGAAATCTCTTGCATATCCAATCCTATCATGGTATACGTTCTAAGGACAATCCAAAATAACACAGAAAGGGTTCCAGCCTCCCCCATACGCACCAGAACTCTTCGACCTTTGTTTTGACCTTCTACCCCTTCTTTCCTGGTGAGCTCCTCTTTGGGACTTTCCTCTCTTGCCAGTGGACCTTGGGTAAGAGCCTTTCTGGTCCTTCCTGACAGATGTCCTAATTCTGAATTTCAGGCACTTTGAGTTTTCCCTCCTCAGCAGGCTTGTAGTGTCTGCAAATGGTCTCACCGCTCATCAGCTCTCATCCACAGAGCTCCGCAATCAAAGGGAGACATCTTCTATGTCTGCGTGTGGTACCTGCGTCCTTAATATCCTTTTCTCAGAGCACAGGGGTGCCTGTCATCCTTACAGTTTGAGGTTCAAGGAAGAAGCAATTTCAGTTCTTTTTTAGGTTATTTTTTTCCCCCAAAGCAATTATTATTATTATTTTTTGCTTCAGGTGACTTGCTATTTCCACCCCCGAACTTAACAGAGGATCACATGGTTTCAGGTATCTCTTCAGTGCATACCCTTTTCATACATCGTGTCCTACCTCATTATATCGTAAGCTTCATGAAAGCTGCTTCTTGTGTTTCAATTCATTGTTGTTTAGTCACTAAGTCCTGTCTGACTCTTTGCGACCCCATGGACTATAGCACAGTAGGCTCCTCTGTCCATGAGATTTCCCAGGCAAGAATACAGAGTGAGTTACCATCTCCTTTTCCAGGGTATCTTCCTGACCCAGAATTTGAACCCACATCTCCTGCATTGGCAGGCAGATTCTTTACCTCTGAGCACCAGAGAAGCCGATGTTGCAGACTGAGTGAGTTGGTTGCTCAGTCGTGTCTGACTCTTTGTGACCCCATGGACTGTATGCAGCCCGCCAGGCTCCACTGTCCATGGAATTCTCCAGGCAAGAATACTGGAGTGGGTAGCCATTCCCTTCTTCAAGGGATCTTCCTGACCCAGGGATTGAACTGGGTCTCCTGCATCACAGGCAGATTCTTTACCATAGAAGCCACCAGGGAAGCCCCTTTGCTCATCTATAAAATTGAGGGCTAGGTTAATTATTTTAAAGATCTCCTTTAGTTTTGTGATTTCTGTGGGAGATATAATAAATATTAGAAATAGGCTAGCAAATGCTTTTCTTCCCTTAAATATTGTGTCCATTCTGTTTGGCATCTACCTTTTATTTATACATAGCACTTTCCTCTTTGTTCACATACATTATTTGATCCTCATATCTACATTGTAAAGTGTCAGAGTAAATATTAGCTGCCTCTTACATGTGAGAACTTGAGACCTGTTGAAGTTAAATGGTAAGTCTCTAAGTTCCTGGAGGAGGCCCTGGGTCTGGTGCCCTTGGCCCACTATCCCCTTAATCAAGATGTTACATGATTTTCTTTTCACTCCCTGCCCTGCCACTACTAACTCTTCTTTCATGAAACATCTCTATTTTCTCTTATTCTCAACAATCTGCACTTAAGGGTAGAGGGCTAGAGAAGCCATCACAGATTCAAATGCCTAAAAAGACCAGGCAGGATAAGTTGGTGACACAGGGTCAGAATCCTATAATTGGGAAGGGGTGGGGGTGGGGGGCAAAGGGGGGCGGGGACTGTGGCAAATTGAAGAATACATGTCATTTCTGATCCCTATTCAGCCTTAGCACTTTGTTGCTTTTCAGGAATGCTGGCCCAGGGCTGTGAAATTTTCAGTTTTTCAAGGAATGCTGGAAACATACATTTTAAGAGGAAATATGTATTTGAAGATGCTAAAAATAAATGAAAAAAAATTACTACTCTATGAAGCCAAAACACACAGCTATAGGTGGTCTTTTTCCCATATATCCTCAGGTTAGGGACCTCTGAGTTGGAGGTATGAGCCACGTTTGCCTAACTCTGTTAACTCTCTCCCCTTGTCCACCTGTCCACCCCCAACCCTATGAAGTTATTTGGTGAGTTTTGCTATTTTATTGAAAGTTTGGTATAAGTAACATCAATAAGAATAACAACCAACTGTTGGATGTCTGCTATGTTCTGGGGAGTATGTGTAGGTGTTTAACACATAGCATCACTAGCTCTCTTAGCCATTTCATGAGATATCTATCATTAAGCTTATTTTATAGGCTGGGGAGCTGGGGCCCCGAGTTGACCTAATTTGCTAAGACCACACGGTCAGTAAGTAGTGGAACCAGGATCAAACCCAGGTTTCTGGCCTCAAAGTATGTTCTTGCTCTTTATTTCTTATACCATATTACCAGCATCCTCAGAGAAAAGAGAGAAAGGGTGAAATGAAAAATGTGGTACTTCCCCTCTTATGAAAGAAGTCAAAAGTGGTCTCTTTGTATGGAGTACTTAGACACACATAATCCTCTTTTTTTTTTTTTTTTTGAGTGGAAGAGTTATGCTTTCATTGTGAGCATGGGGAGGAAGGGGAGAGAAAAGGAGATTGCTCACAGTAGGATGAGATCCTTCTTTCTTTTAAAAACTCGAAACCAGAAACAGGCTCCTGACCTACTATTTGGCTTTTGTTTTCAGATTGTTGTCTGCTTTGATCATAATGTCCCGTGAGATGGCCACGAGCTTGCTACTGCTATCTTCTACTCCTACTTCAAAACAGCAAAGTTCTGGGGGGAAAAAAAAGCTCTTTTGTTTAGGGTCTGAAGTCAAGTCCAAATATAACAAGATCCCAATAACTTCCCCCACCCCCTAGGGTTTAAAACCAAATTCCCTCTGCCCAGATGGCTTCTACAGAAAGACAGAGCATTCCCCCACTGCTTCCTCTTTTTGTGTGCTGCCCACTGATTACAGCTAATGACTCCCAGCTGTACTGCTTCCGAAGACTAGGGGAAGATGAATCTTTGAGAAATAATTTAATAACAAGACTCCACCAGGGATAGGTGGGGCTGATGTCAATCCCTTTGGAGTGCAGCCTCACTCAGAATCTAGCTGGATGGTGTGATTCGAAGAGAGGAGAGTTGCATTTTGAAGCCCCCTTGGTGTTCCCTATAGAAATCTGATTGACTCTTTCCTAACATTGGTTAAAAAAAATTTCATCTCCAAATACTTAAAAAAAAAAAAAGAGAGAGAGAGAGAGAGAGCTATGTATAATATATATTTCTTGAACTCCAATTCAGAGAATTTGAGGAAATGTCATTTAAAGAAAGCTATGACTATCCAAATAAGATAAACTTTAGAATCAATCTCCTTGGAGGATTTTCTAATATGTTTGTTGTTATTCAGTCACTAAGTCGTGTCCTGCTGTTTGTGAACCCATGGACTGCCGCACACCAGGCTTCCCTGTCCTTCACTATCTCCTGGGGTTTGCTCAAACTCATGTCCGTTGAATCGGTGATGCCAACACGTTTATATCATAGAAATAATTTGATGTCTATAAAATTTTAAAACTTGGCATCTTGGAGTTTCCCTTTTGTCTCTGAAATAGCAGATTCTTTGAAAGATTGACTTTAAATGGTATGACCCCTCATGGAGAAAAAACAATAATCAAAGATTGAAAGAAAGTGAAAGTAGCTCAGTCGTGTCCAACTCTTTGCGACCCCATGGACTATACAGTCCATGAAATTCTCCAGGCCAGAATACTGGAGTGGGTAGCCTTTCCCTTCTCCAGGGGATCTTCCCAACCTAGGGATTGAACCCAGGTCTCCCACATTGAGGGTGGATTCTTTATCAACTGAGCTATCAGGGAAGCCCAATCAAAAGTTACCAGTTCTGAAAACTACTGATAATAGACTTGTACAGATTAGTTAGCCTTGTCTTCTCCCTACCCTCTTCCTTTTCTTCTTCCCTTTCCTCCTTCACTTTGTCTTTCTTATTTTTCTTCCTTTTCGTTAATAACAAAAATAAAAGTCTGAATTGCTGGGTCGGTGAACGGGGGTGGAGGGAGAAGGAATTTAAAAATTTTACCTACCTAAAATTTGATGGTTCTCTTAAGCCCTTTTCAAGAAGTGTTTGATAGTATTTGGAATCCCTTGTCCCTCATGGAGTCTTCCCCCAGAACTGCAGACAAGATTTTTTTCCATATGCCCACATCCAAAATCTTCTGCAAACTAAGCCAGTGCTGAGGTTGGATACACTAAACCACTCATTGGTTTAGTTTATGTTCTTTCAGAATTGGCTGGAGAAATCACATTCTTGAGAAGTTGACTACTGTGATGTCTAGTTCTATAAAGATTTGGTTATGGATCATTGTATCTTCCTAGGAGATAATGTGGCTTAGTGGAAAGAGCACAAGCTCTTGAGTGAGAGATAAATGTGAACTTTCGCATGCTCCTTGCTTAACCTTCCTGAGCTTTGCTTTCCTCATCTGTAAGATGAAACTCGCAGGGTTGTTGTGAAGGGTAGTATCATGTTTGGATACTGCTGAAATGTTCTGTAGACCTCTTGTTAAATACTTTATGGTCTTTATTAATATATTCACTAGTCACAGTATATTGGATTGGCCAAAGAGTTTGTTTGGATTTTTATGTACCATCTGACGGAAACACCCAAATGAACTTTATGGTTAACCCAGTATTATATGCTTATATATTTATACATAAATATATATATGTGTATGAAGTCAAGCAAAGAAAGTATTCGTGGTGCTTTCAACTGGCTCAAAGGAAAAAGAGATGGCATAATGTGGATTTCTAAGGTGCTTATAATTTTAATCTTATTTTCATCTTGTTTTAATTTTCAGAGTAATCATGAGAGGTAGATACCATTAAACTCATTTGAATACAGGAAATTAAGTCCAGAAAGCATTAAGTCCCTTCCAAGAGTAGTATTTTTGGAGAATTTTCCATCATGGTTATTTTATACAAATTTGAAAGCTTGATATTCAGGCATTTCTGTTTTGGCTTTGAAGGAGTGGATCTTCTGAAAGTTTGTCTTCAAGTCCTTGTTCCATTCAGGATTCTGTTCTATTGAAGAGTACACTCAAACACGCATAGCATATCCCAGGGCAGCAGAGTCAATGGAATAGACTTGCTATGCTTTATGGTTACTACTGAGCATTCAGCCCTTACAGTGCTGAGAAGATTTTCAGCTTGATTCAAGCACTGGCTCTCTTGGGAATAAGTTCAATAAGAGTAAAAGATAACTTACCATGAGAAACTTACTGAAGATTCTGACTTCAATGGAATCTCTTTTTTTTCTAAATATATATAAAACCCAGAGAAAAATATTGCACAGTATTATGAATGAGTACTATTTTTACCAGTTTACTCAAGGGGCAGATAAGGAGCTTAGTACTGGAGTAGCTTCCTCTCTCCCTCCCCCCTCCTCCCTTATTTCTGTCTTTCTTGACCTTTCCTCTCCCCTTTGCTGCCCCCTTGTTCTCCTCTCTTCCTTTTCACCTTCCCTCAATCCCCTCTTTTTTGTTATTTGGCTTCGGCTGCATGCTTCACACACTTATCACCTCTTTTTTCTATAATCAAGCCCCACTTCCTGATTATGGAGAGAGGTGTGTAATGTAGATTAGAACAGTCACATTCTCTCGAGGAATTTGAATATAGAGTGTCAACACCAGGAGCAAGGAACAACTAGAGCTGGGTCATGTGATGGCTGGACCTTAGGGGCCTCCATGGACGGGCTCCTTCTGCTCACCCATGCATCCTGGTGGTTGCTGCCCTTCCTGAGGCCTGATCGTTTACCTGTTTTTCATAATTTGCTGAGTTATCTCACTATCTTTCCAGTACATCGTTTTGCTTAAATTAGTCAAGTTAATGTTGCTTAAAACAAGTCCTACATAGTAGGTATTATATTTCCCATTTTACAGATGAGAAGCTGAAGCTTTTCGAGGATAAATAATTTGCTCAAGATCATACTGTTATGAAGAGACAAAGCTGGTGTTCAAATTCAGTTCTTCCTGTCTGAAAGGCTGATATTATATATACTAGGCTTTAATGGCACAAAATGGAAAACAAAACAACAGTTAAGAAAAAGTATTTACAGTGTTTGAGACACTTCACAAACCTTAATAGCTTTAAGATAAAAAGAGTTTTTAAGAATCAGTGAAGAAAACTTTAACATACTCATAGAAAAACTGGGAAAGAACATGAATACTTGCTTCTCAAAAAATTAATAATGTGTCATTCATGTAGAAAATGTTTAACCTTATCAATAATGCAGAGGATGCCAATTAAAACAATGGCATACCTGTTTAAATCTTATTGATTAAAAATTATAAAGCTAAGTTTTGGCAAAATTTTGGTGAAAACTTTTCTCTTGTTATTGATCAAAGTGAAAATCTATGCAAACTTGAAAGAGAAAAATTTGTTCAAATACATTTAGAATCCCAACTTTATTCAGAACCTTTTCACTTAGACATTTATTCTATGGAAATAATCAGGGATATACTGTAAGATTTAGGAACTAGGACATTTATCGTAATGCAAAAGCAAGAAGCAAACTAAATGTTTAGGATATAGTACTAAGTTTTAAAAAAACAGGAGGTCCAAATATTCATTTACTCAAGAATTTAGTGAGTGTGTACAACTCCCCCAGGAACGCCTGCAGTAGCAGTCCAGCAAAGCTTGACCCCAGGAGATTATGGAAAATGACATCTCATCCATAATTTAGGAATTATTCAAAACTCGGGGAAGTATTACCACTCCTCTTCGCAGGAATAAAGGTTGGGAAACTGAGGTCCAGAGAGGTCAGAGGAGACAGAGTTCTGGCCCTTTGGACTCTGTTCTCCCAGGACTATGTGGCTCAGTGGTATTCTTTATAGATCCTTGTGCCAGATGTTCACTTTCAAAACCTTTAGTTTCTCCTCTAAGAACTGAAGTGCTGCTGCTGCTGCTAAGTCGCTTCAGGCCTGTCTGACTCTGTGCGACCCCATAGACGGCAGCCCACCAGGCTCCCCCGTCCCTGGATTCTCCAGGCAAGAACATTGCAGTGGGTTGCCATTTTCTTCTCCAATGCATGAAAGTGAAAAGTGAAAGTGAAGTCACTCAGTCGTGTCTGACTCTCGGGAACTAAAGTGGTCTTGGGTAAAACTCTTCCACTCTCTGGATACTGGTTTTCTTCATCTGTGAACCACAGTGCCAGGCACACTCTACTTAATAAATATTCATTGGATGGAAAAAAAGGCAACTGCTTTCTCTCTGTTGTGACTCCCATAATGTGCTTTGGGATGCTCGATGGTGTCCCATAGGTCTCTGAGGAGCTTCATTTCCCTTTGCCTCCTCCAGTGGCTGCAAGGCTACTGGTTTCCACTGTGATTGCAGGTTGCCGACTTTCGAAGTTACCATGGAGGGGGTGATGGGAATACAAATGCTGCAAAGTTCACAATTCTTATGAAGAGACATCTGTTTTTTTTTTTTTTTGAATAAGCACTCCCTGGATTGCTGAAAGCCTTTGGTTAATTTCTAGAGTTCTGAAAAATTTGATTGTGATAATTTTGCCAGTAGTCTTGTATTCACAGAGAGAGAATTTTCAATGGTCAGCTATTTTCACGACATCACCCCTTGGTCCATAACCCTTTTACCTGAAAATCTAAATCAAATAATAACAGATAAGATGAAGTCCTGGAAATTTTAAAATACTTTTTTCACACTATGCCAAAAAATTAATGCTAGCTTTGCTACTCAGGGGGAAAATTTCCAACATAAAAAATAAATAATAATAACACAATTATATATTTGGAATCTCAGCCTATCATGCGGAGAAGGCAATGGCAACCCACTCCAGTACTCTTGCATTGAAAATCCCATGGACAGAGGAGCCTGGTAGGCTGCAGTCCATGAGGTCAGTGAGTCGGACATGACTGAGCGACTTCACTTTCACTTTTCACTTTCATGCCTTGGAGAAGGAAATGGCAACCCACTCCAGTGTTCTTGCCTGGAGAATCCCAGGGACAGAGGAGCCTGGTAGGCTGCCATCTATGGGGTTGCATAGAGTCGGACACAACTGATATGACTTAGCAGCAGCAGCAGCCTATCATGAAAAATAAAGCCAATAGTAACAGGCCACTTGCTGATACATCGAGAAAGAGCCCAAGGAAATTGGAACTCTACCATTTAAAAAGCTCTTCCCTGGTATCTCAGTGGTAAAGAATCAGCCTGCAGTGCAGGAGATGGGGATTTGATCCCTGGGTCAGGAAGATCCCCTGGAGAAGGAAATGGCAACCCATTCCAGTATTCTTGCCTGGAGAATCCCCATGGACAGAGGAGCCTGGTGGGCTACAGTCCATGGGGTCACAAAAGAGTCAGACATGATTTAGTGATTAAACAGCAGCAACAATCATTTAAAGAGTTGGTAGAGGATGAGCATTCAAGAAAAGAGATTGAAGTGTATTGAGTAGAAAATGAGATTAGAAGAGTGTTAAGTCAGATAGCAAAGAAGCTGTTTTGGTCAGAGGGAGTGAAGAACAGTGTTGCATGTTTTGAGATGTCAAACAAAAATTGATGCCATTGAATTTTGATACCATGGAAGTCATTGACCACCTTATACAATTCTTTGGATGGAATTAAATGGCTCAGATGAACAGAAACCTGACTGGAGTACATACGGAATTTTAGAATATGAAGACAGCGGAACTTTGACACGTGACAATCCTTGGCGGGTTTTCCATGAAGGGAGGAGAGAGTAATAGTGTTTAGTGAGAATGAGGAAAAAGCATATGGGAAAGTTTGAAAACCTGGGGCTACTTGAACTTGCTTGGCTCTAATAGAAAGGGACCAATAGAAAAGAAAAAATTCACCCTACGAGAGATACTCACTTAATAATGCAAGGTTCTTGACTGGATCAGAAAGAACAGAAGCTGGAATACAGAGGGAAGAATTGGTCTTGGTTAGAGGAATGAAAGATGGGTATGCGTGTGGTTGGTGTCTTTGGGCAGCAGAGAGAGTTCCTTTCTGATGATTTCTATTTTCTCCAAGATTTCTCTCTAGATTATCACACTGTTTAGATCTACTGCTTAAAGAACTTATCCTCTAGTTTGCATCCAGGTTTACCTGTGTAATTTGAAAACTAATTAAGAGGCTTCACTGGTTGCTCGGATGGTAAAGTGGTCTACCTGCAGGGTGGGAGACCCGGGTTTGATCCCTGGGTTGGGAACTTCCCCTGGAGAAGGAAATGGCAACCCACTCCAGTATCCTTGCCTGGAAGATTCCATGGATGGAGGAGCCTGGCAGGCTACAGTCCATGGGGTCGCAAAGAGTCGGACATGACTTCACTTTCACTTTCATATTATATGAGCCATTGGAATAATTTTCAGAGAAAGAAGAGGTCAGTATGCAGTAGGTAGTTACTCAAAGGAGTAGCTAGAGGAAGACTAGTGGAATCCAAATGCACTGATATCTGGAGATAAAGGGTTAATACTTTACTTTCTTATGGCATAATCACTGCACTAGCTGGAAATGAATGAAATTAAGATATATGGCATTGTAGGGAGGTTTCTGGTCAAGGCTGTATAAGTCCCTCCAATCATTTAGTTTCCTGCATGGTTCAGTTTTCTCCTATCAGCTAAAGGCTTACAACCCAAAATTTCTTTCAGTTCATGAGGACTCTATGCAGAAGCCAAGGTTAGACATGCAAGGCCTTTGCTCCTAACAGGGTCTCTATGAGGGTTAACTGAAGAGGAACAAGATTCCGATGATGTCATCCTGACTACCTGAGTCTTCGAATGTATTATGTTTGTAATTTGGGAAGGGGCTAGAAGCTAATGCTTTAAATGCTTGGAGCTTATCTAATTTTAAAAGCTTTTCTGTGACATGAAGAATCAGACTTTCTCTTTTGCAAACCATTTTCTGAGAATTAGACCTGATACTTCTGCTCCCTCTGGTAGACCAGTTAGCTTGCCACTCTCTCTCTCTTTTTTTTAACCTAAATTTGATTTTTGAGAGATTTAATCTCATTCCCTATCACAACATTATTTTTCATAACAGCAGGAAGAAATCTGATAAACTATTCTAGTTTCTTACATTTGTGAATTTAATTCCCACCTCGTCAAAATGGGCTTCTGTCAGGGGATGAAACCAGATGCACTGAGTTGTTCAAGTCTTAAATGTCTCTCTAGCTTGTTGAAGCAATCGCATTAAAAATCTTGATAAATATGGTTGCCGACTTTCTTGCTCCCTCTGTGTTCCTGCTGCAGTTATACTATTTACACTTGAGCTTTTGCCACATCTGCTTAGAACTCAGTGACTGCCCTCCACAGGCCCCTCTTTTAAGTTACTATCTCCCTCAAGGTGTCTCTGCCATGCACTGAACTTGCATTAATTCCTCCCTTTCACAGAAAAGAGGCAGAGTGGTGTAGCAAGAAGAGTATGGACATTGGTCCCAGAGATGCCCAGGTTTGAATCCTAGCTCTGGCACTTGCTACCTGAATGATACTGGATATTGTAACTTTTCTGACACTCAGTCTCATTACGCTTACCTTGAAAAGTTGTTCAGTTCAGTTCAGGTCAGTTGCTCAGTCTGGTACAGTCCTTTGCATATAGGAGTGCTTATTCTGCCTATTCTTATACCTGTATTTATGAACTGGCTATAATAAAAAACCAGCAACTTTTTTTTGATCACAAACCTGACTATATTTTTTAATTTAGTTATTTTTAATTGAAGAATAATTGCTTTACTGTATTGTGTTGGTTTCTGCCAAACATCAACTTGAATCGGCCATAGGAATACCAATGTCCACTGCCTCCTGAAACTCCCTCTTACCTCCCTCCCCGTCCCACCCCTCTAGGTTGTTTACAGAGCCCCCCAAAACCAGCAAATTTTTATTCAGAGAGGGCTTATTCAAAACCTGGTTCTTTGTTCCACTACCCTCTATTCAGGCTGTTATTTAACCCCCATTATTATATTTTAGTTATCCGTGTTTCTCAAGCTATTATTATTATTTTATCCACAGAGCACTTGGCGCTTGGGCTTTTGTACTTTCATGTGCCTTGGTATGCTCTGTAACGTGTAGCATACACAACCTGAGATTGGTCTTGTTGGCTCATCATTCTGTGTAGGGTATTGCTAACATGGTCTGCTTATTCTAAGCATCCGAATCTTAAACACAGAGTTCTCTTGGTTAAGAAATTCAATTCTATCAGAAGCGAGGCTCTTCAACCTGGAAGTCTATGAAGACAACAGAAAATATCTTTTGAGCTCCAAGGAAACATGAGAGAGGCTTAGTCTGAATTTTTCCACTTCTCTTCTTGGAAATTATATAGAGCAGGTTGAATGAAAAAAATTCACAAACTCCATTTTGTGACATTTGTGGAGTAAACTTCAGTAAAACCTGGAGACCCAGAGATCTCTTAAACTATGACTAATGTATACATACTGCCAGAAACAACTGAGGCCAATAGAAGCAGGCAAGAAGCTGCGTGGTAAATGGTGATGGACAATGAGAAGGATGGTGAACAGGGCATGAGCTGTGCTGAATTTCAGAAACGACAGTAAGTGTTTCCTTTCAGATGAGACGTGCCCATCCTGAATGCCAACTGCAGTGAGCAAGTTGAATTCAGGGTGACGAGCTGGTCCAAGTTTTCCTGGACTGTTCCCAGCTTTAGCCTTGAATGTCCCATCTCTTAGGAACCTCTTCAGTCCTGGGGCAAACCAAGATGTGTTCACCCCAATTCACCCTAGATGAGATGTGACAGGGTGCAGAATTGTGGGGAGATGGGAAGGGTCTGAGGCCACACAGGCAGCAGACTGCAGAAAGTAAAAGTCAGAATGTACCAACAGATGTGGAGTCCTACATTAGAAAGTAAGAGGTATGTCCTGCGTGGCAGTGGAAGTGAAAAAACTGGATGATCACATCAACAGAAACCATTCTAAACCTTAAAGGCAAAGGGAGTGTGGTTAAATAATAACTGGCATTATTTTTAAAAGAAATAGTCTGTTGCAACAGACAGAAGCAGAGAGAGCCCATGAGCTGTAAAGCTTGGCAAACTGGAACTCCTTAGTCCTTCATTTCTATCCCTGGTAACCTTTGCAAAAAGCCAGTCCAGGAAAATTAAACTCATTCAAGTATGAGTAATAGCAAAAGGAGTTGGAAAAGCAGCTATTCAGAGATACTATCAAACTGTGGAAAAGAATAAGAAAATTTTCTTATAGACAATGAAATGCACCAGAGAAGTATTACTAAGAAGCAGATAAAAATTCTAACTTAACATTACTTGATTATTTAACAAGTAATAATGATGATTAACGAAGGTGTACAAGGCAGAAATATAAGAACTCAGGACTGGACAACAGGAAATGATGAAATAATTAAAGGAAGAGGTGAAATGGCATTTGGCAGAAATCATGGAAGAAATGAAGGAAACAGGAAAAGGTTTTCTCAGAAGACTGAATTAGAACACAAGAGGAGCAGGCATCTTTGAAAGCACAGAAGGAGACAAAGTATGTAGATATGGGAAGAGTGAATGAAACAAACAAGAAATACAGAGATAAAAAGAATTAGAGACAAAAGTATAGGAATAAAACACAAGCAAACTTACGCATATGGAGTCTCCCAAGAAGAAAACCAAAATAAAAGAACAATATTTAAAAATATAGTTCAAGGAAACTTTTCTAAAAACAAAATAAGGCATGAATCGATATGTTTAAAGGGCTTCTGCATACCAGGGAAAATTGATCTAGTGATTAGAAGAAAGAAAGAATATTTTGGGCTGGCAGATAAAACTATCAAGTCACTTATGGCAGAATGAAATTGGGTGGGCCTCAGGCTTCTAAAGATACAAATTACTCCCAGAAGAGAGTAGAACAATTCTGTATACTCAAGAAAAGAAAGAATGGGCCAGAGATCTGTAGGACTGTAGCCATTTTAAGGTGGTTAAATAATCAGGCACCATAGAACTGTAGGATTGTACTAGCCAAGCTCTATCTGTGAGCTTTAACTAATTTGAATTGTTTGCTTATTGATAGGGCCACAATAGTATTTCCAAGTCTTCCTTACCAGTTCCTCACTGACTCAAAAAGAATTTTCCAGAGATATTCTCTCAATCCAACTACAATTCAACCAATATGCACTTGATATTGTTTTCCCTACAAAATTTGAGAAGTTTACATTTGCTTTATTGTTAATTTACTGTGAATATGCCATTACCACAAATATCACACTGTTCACAATTTTGTGTGAAAGAGAAAACCTCTGAGGATTAACCAATGTCACAAATGATTTAGGGTTACCAAATCATTACTTACATAAGTAAAAGGGAGGCTGAGTTGACAAAAAGTAAGCAAACCGGGAAAGAACTGAAGAACGTTTGGACACCCCATACATTGTATAATTTATCTCTTTCAGTGAGGACAGTTTTAGGATAATTTGGAGTGTTCATAACAATCCCTGTATCTTGCTACGGACTGATTTTGAGGCTAAAGATAAAAGAATAGTCTAATTCAACATGAGAGAGCTATTCCACCTTGACATGTGATTTTATTAAGAAATGCCCCAGATCTAACATGTACAGCTTTAATCACATAATACTTGGGGAAATGAGATTGTGATGTATTTGAAAGGTACAAACTTTGGAACCAAGGAGCTGGGTCCCCACCTCACTGCAGTATATACTAACCATGGGACCAGAATATAACAATACCTTCTTTCTAGGATTGTTATTAAATGTGAGGAATAGTGTGATAAAATATTTAGCAGAGTGCTGGGCCCTTAGCAAGTACATGATGAATGGTAGCTATTCTTATTGTTTCATGGCAAGACATTTTATTAAGGTTAAACATCTCAGAGAAACAAAACATCCACAAATCTCAAACAGCCATCTGTTTTGAGCAACATTCCTGCTATGAAACTCTAGCTCGCTGAAATGATTTGGATTCCCTCTAAAACTCACCATAATGAGATTTGGCCTGCACCAGAGAAAAGCCATTAATGACCTAATTGTCAGATCTGATGGCCTGTTTTCAGTCATGTTCTTATTTATTTCCTCTGTGGCATGAGATGCTATTGACTATTCTCATCTTCACTCATTCATTTGGATTCCTCAACAATGCTTTCTGTTGGTTCTTCTCTTGTTTCCAGCTCCTTTCTTGGGTTAGGGTCTGGAAGGGGACTTTTCTCTGCTTCCTGATCTCATCTTCTGTGAAGACGACCCTTAAGTTCACCAGGCAGACTCAACACAGTTCAGCCAGCCTTTATCCAATAACTCGTGGGGACGCACCCATCTTCCAAGTGTTGGGGTCACAGGGACAAAGAGATCAGAGTGATGGAAACGCTCAGTGCTCCTTGTGTTGAATTCTTCTCCTTTCTGAACACATAGGAGGTGATGGTTTTCAGCTCTGTGCAGGAGATGGAACCAGGTGAATAGTTCTAATCCTGAGATGTGAATGCAGTTCACAAGGTGAGGCATTTAAGAGCCAGTACAGGTGGTGCTAGTGGTAAAGAATCTGCCTGCCAATGCAGGAGACCAAAGAGATGCAGGTTTGATCCCTGGGCTGGGAAGATCCCCTGGAGGAGGGCATGGCAACCCACTCCAGTATTCTTGCCTGGAGAATCCCATGGACAGGGGAACCTGGCAGGCTACAGTCCATGGGGTTGTTTAGAGTCGGATGTGACTGAAGCGACTTAGCACAACACACACTACTCCCAAGCGCTGCTCAGACCAAGGGCAGCCAGAGAACTACCTATATCTTAAAGTTCTCTTGAATATCCACTCTTGAATTAACTCCTTTATTTGTCCTATTAATTTTATCTATTTCCATATTTTTTGTCTATGTCCCTAACACCTTACAAATTTCTTTTCAGATAGAGCTGTAGGATTTCTCCCCTGCAAGATAGAACTAATTGGAAAACACGGCATCTCTAATTCATTTACCCTTGGTTTTTCTCATTACAATGCTATTATTATGAGGTTTGTTTCTGTTGCCAGAGAAAATGTTAGTTTAGCTCATTCTTTACCTCTCCTTGGCCAGAATCCTTTTGGCATTTTGTGAATTTGTTATTTTAATGTTAAAAACATGTGAGTCATTCTGTGGTTATAACTTTTTCTGTTTATTTTCATTCTCTTTCTCTCTCCTCAAGGTAGGGCTGTCCTGTAGTTTCTCCTGAATTTGTTAATTTAACTTCTTGATGTTCTCCTCTTCTTGCATCTAGGTTTTCTTCCGTATTTCTCCTCTAATCAACACTTGTCACTAGTCTGTAAGTTATATGGGTGACGGGACACTTGAGATGAATACAGACTATCTAGTATTATTTATTCATGTGAACAAGAAATTAAAATATTACCCCAAACCAAGCGTGGGCATAAAATACCATGGAAGTGGTAAGGGAACTATAAATACTTTGGTACTGAGCAAGCAAACATAAAGGCAGAGATTTCTTGATGTCTCATTCCTGGGTGTTGGGGCTAGTCTTGTTAAGCGTTGGTTGAGTTAGAAGTTAGATTTGGATGCAAAGAGTTTTTAAGAGTTGGTACATGATGTTCATGTCCAAAGCAAACAAAGATTCCAAGAACTATCTCAGCCAAAGATGGTTAGAAGAAAGTTAACATTCACCAGAAAGATTAACTATAAATACCAAACTCAAAAGGCCATGGTGGGATCCAGGTCTACATCCCAGAGCCAAAAACGCAGAGTCAGGAGAAAATGGCACTGGGGCAAAGTCTAGTGCAGATTGATTAAGGGGCTGAGGTCCAGAGAGAGACCTCTAACACCTAGTGGGTTAATACTGTTTGTCTTCATAAACTGATGGGCTCAGAAAACAAGCTCACCATTTACACCGCCACCATAAATGGTGGCATTAGATTGTGTTACAGGCCAAGGGCAGGGCACACAGATGGGAGGCAAGGTTGGAAAGAGAGCTCCAGATCCCGTCATGGAGGACTGGCTAAGGGATTTATAACTTACAGGCCATACAGAGTCAAGAGAGGATTTTAAACAGGAGTGATGAATGGTGAGATTTGCATGGCTGGGGAACTTCAGGAAACAGTGTGGAGATTGGACTGGTGGAAAATGAGATAGGAGGCTGCCAGATCCCTGGTTAAGGGGCTACTGTTCCGGTGAGAGGAGAGGAGGCAGCCTCGGGAAGCCTAGGACTGTGAGCATCAGACATTTCCTTAAAGGTGGGCGAAGTTAGAGAGATGATGGAGTGAAAAGGGGGCTGAAGACCAATCCTCTGCTTTCAGGTTAAAGATGTGAAAGCAAACACCTGGAGGGAAGATGGGTGATGGCATCCTGGGCCAGGGTGAAGGGACTAGTCTTGAAAAGCCGAGGAGGCTCTGGGTCCAGAGAGGCGCAGATGAGAACAGAAATCGCTATAGATTATTTATTAGGTGTTGGGTCCGAAGGTTAAGAGTATTCACCTTTACATTGTCCTGATGGAATAAGAGACATGGTTCAAAGCAGAGGTCAGCCAACTTTTCCTGAAAGGCCAGATGACCAGTGGTTCAGACTTCGCAGGCCATGTGGTCTCCGCCACAGCTGCTCAGCCCTGCCATTCTAGTGGGAAAGCAGCCACAGACGTTACCCTGCATGAATTCTGTTTTCCAGCAAAACTTTATTTATAAAAGAGGTGGTGGGCTGAATTTGGTCTGTAAGCCGAAGTTTGCCGACCGTTGTATTAGAAGGTTGAGGCTTGAAGTGAATGTGGAGGGGGTTGGGATGGTCTTCGTGGGAAATGAGAGAGTGAGTGTTGATCAGTGATGAGGGACAGCGTCCAGCTGGGGCTGAGGGTCCCGCTGACTCGAACAAGGATGCGTTTGTTGGTTGTGGTCCTGCCTGCGTCGTTCTGCGAGCCTCCAGCAGTTCTGTGTTAACTTCCTCCTTTGTGAGCCCAGAGCCTTGCTTACGTTTCTGTGTTAACTTCCTCTTTTGTGAGCCCAGAGCCTTGTTTACGTTTCTGGCGGATCACAGGTGTCCCTCCCCTGAGACTGTGGACGCTTTGAGGGCCAGGTTCTTACCTCATGTAATTTTGTAATAACTGGAGTTCTAGCTAATCACCCTTTAGTGAAAAGCATCAGGTCCTCACCTCGCTGCGACACAGGGCAGACCTTTTTCCAGACCTGAGCCGCAGCTGCCAGGCCCATCTCACTTCAGGTTGGGTCCACCCAGCCCCGTCTCATCCCTTTGAGGACTGGTGACTAATGCGGTGACTCTTAGCCGGTCAGAGAGGCTGAAGTCATGCAGCCATTACGGCTCCACACACACGCATCCACTGTTGTCTCTGTTTTTCTCTCCCCACCCCCATCTTCCTGTCTTTGGAACAAAAAATTTCTCTGACTTCACATGGCCAACACAGCTGTCCAACTGGCTGCAAACACAGAAGTGAATGAAGTCAGTGAAGGGATGAGTCACTGCACAACAGGGTCATTTACGCTCGCCCCCGAGCCCCGCTCCCTTCCCCTCCCACCCCGGACTGGGATTTACTGCTCAGGAAGGTGCCCTCTGCCACATCTCCAAGGGCAGTGTGCAATGAAGAGCCTTTCAGGGGAGGAAGTCATTCCCTTGGCTGAGTGGCTTAGTGATGCTTAAATGTTTTCTAGAAAAAGGACATGCAACATGCCATTCACAGCTCCAAGCCATACAGTTTAGTCACAGCCTTACAGTGTTTCCTGAGTCATGGCACGGAGCGAACCTGCAACCAGGAAAGCACGCAGGAGCCAATGGTAATCTTATTCTCTGCTGCTCTTGTCTGTATTAATTCATGAAACCTCAAGAAAAGAAGCATCCTGGCCGGGCAGAAGGCGCTGCCTGATAATCTGGATTGAGCTCGCTAGTTTTTATCATCATCAGTTGTTTTATTGGGAGTCCATGTTGCCATGGATTATTTAAAAATAGATAGCTAATGAGAACCTACAGTATAGCAGAGGGAACTCCATCTGATGCTCTGTGCTGACTTAATGGGAAGGAATCCAAGGAATAGGGGATATATTAATATGCATACATATGGCTGGTTCACTTTACTGTACAGCAGAAATTAACGCAATGTTGGAAAGCAACACCAAAAAGCTACGCTGAGTAATAATATCAATGATATTATTAATAAACAGTTAATTTTCTCACTGTGACTTCAGCCTTTTGGTTATGAATTTTCCTATCTTAAGGGTAATGCTGTTCAGAGAGTGAGGAACTTAGACTGGTTGGAGTTTGTCTTAGTTCTCACATTGACTGTTTCCTGCTTTTCATTGCTTTCGGTCAACGAGCTGTAATCCTTGTCCTTGTATCTCCCTCTTTCAAAGTTCTCTTCCTCCTCCTTGTAATGGGTCTCCCCAGGGACTGCACTTGGATTCTCAGATTGAGGAGGAGGAGAGAGAGAGAGAGAGAGAGCGCGCGCAGGACTGAAGCTGGGGAGCAGCTGCTGGTCCACCCGCCTGCCAAGGCTTGGCAGCAGGTTCCTGGGGAAGCGCTGGGCACCTGATTCACACAGGACCAGCACAGCTGGCCCAGCTTTTGACTGGCAGAGCGTGGCTTCCTTCGTCACCGAAGTGACTGGCCCTGCGATCTTGCTGCAGCCTGCTGAAACCGAGAGGGACACAGGGAAAGGAGGACACCTCAGTGGAGCAGGTGCAGGTCCCATTTCACTAATGAACAATGGGCGCTTTGCACACAGGGCAGCTTTGATCTGAGAACTAAAGAGCCCTTCTGTTGGACAGGATGTTGGCCGAGGCAGGCAGCAGTAAGAAGCATCGGGAAGGATCCTTTATCTAAGAAAGTCGGTGTAAGAACAACCATCAAATCATACTTGCAGAGTCAAACACTCCTGTTCTTAAGAGATCTCCTTGGGATAAAGCAGCGCATTTGTGGAATTCTTTTAGTTCATTCTCTATCTGGACCATCCCCAAATGAATAAAACATTTCTTCTATATTAAACTTAAATCTGTCTTCTACCCATCAGTGTCAGTTCTGCCTTATGGGCTTGTATATAAAACAATTCCATTTGAGGAAGAGCGTATCCACGTGAGAGCCTTCCATGTATTCGAAGAGTACTCTTTGGTCTTCTGTGCCTGCATCCTCAGTTGCTCAGTCGTGTCCAACTCTTTGTGACCCCATGGGCTGCAGCCCACCAGGCTCCTCTCTCCAGGGGATTCTCCAGGCAAGAATACTGGAGTGGGTTGCCATGCCCTCCTCCAGGGGATCTTCCTGACCCAGAGACTGAACCCATGTCTCCTGCATTACAGGCAGATTCTTTACCCACTGAGTCACCTGCGAAGCCCCTTAGGTCTTCTAGAAAGTGTTAATAGGGCATTATTAACTAAATAAAAATAAATTTATAAATAATAAATAAGATAAATTGCTATCTTCATGTACTAAACAGTGCATTCCTCCTGCACAGTGACTTCAAAGGCTCTATGCAAATTTCTTCTGTCTTCCTCTAAACAGTCAGCAGAATTGTGCTGACTGTTTAGAGGAAGAGATAAGAATGGAAAAGACCTTAGGGCTCATCTTTTCTAAGCTCTCCTTTCACAGATTGGGAAATGGAGGGCCCATGGAGGTGAAGTCACGTAGTAGTTCAGAGCTGAGATGAGAACCCAAGCCAGAACAGGGCCCGTGCCTTTATTACAGCTGAAATGCAATGTCATTATCAGGAAACCTATGGTATAGAAGTGGTAATGGGCAAGACAAGTGAATTTGTTGAAGGAAAAAAGAGGGGAAGTTGAGTATCAAGGTTTGTGTGTTTGTGTGTGGGGGGTGGGGAGGGAGAAAGGGAGAAGGAGAGGGAGAGAGTATGAATCAACTTGAAGAAATTATCTCCCCCTGCCCACCCCCCCAATACGAATTGGATTTCTAGGCTGAGGATGTATTACAGTTGCCTCCCCTTTATGTCTGTCCCCGGAAGTACCTGCAGTTCTCTTTCTACCACTCTCAGGAAATCACTGCCCTCCAATGGCCTGCCATCTGTACAGGTTTCACTTTTGCGAAGGGATTTCCGGAGTACTCCCCAACAACCTTCTTTTTCCTAATAAATTATGTTTGAATCAGCAGATTGTGTTTTCCTTTTCTTGTTGTTGGAATTTGTTATTTTGAATGCAGTTGGCATTCGTTTCCATTAAAAAAAAAGTTTTGAAGACTATATCCTTCCCCTTGCTATTTTTAACACTTGAAAACACATAGCTGAGTTGATAGTGATGGCCCAGTTTTGCTGCTTACTTCCATTTTTGATTTGAATTCTCCTCTTCATTCAAAAATCTTCATGGTGGATTCTGGCCCTTTAAATCTGAAATGTTCTTGCTTTTGGCCTATTGGTGGGTCACATGCATTGCTTTCCTAGACTCTGAATTGATGAATGATGATTCTTTTTCTTAAGATTTTCTCAGAAAGGTTGGGAGGAATATGAGTTGGTATTTAGATCTGTCCGCAGATTTCACTGTGCTTCCTCTTAAAATTTCCATTTTATATTTCCTCTACTATTTAACATTTCCTTTTGCCTATGTCTTAAAATGTTTTATCTCTTTCATAATTCTTTTATTTAATTTCTGTTTGCTATGGTTGGAAAATTTGCACTGGGTCTTCGGTTTTTAGCCTGATGTTTTGCAATTTGTATTTTTTAAATTGTTTTGCAATTTGAATTTTGACTTTTGATGTAATCCCAAATTGTACAGATGCCTGTTCTTGTCCTCAGGATGTAGCTTTACAAACTGTTTAGGTTTGCTTATTTACTCATTTCTTCATTTTCATCTGAGGATTTTCGGGTTTGGGTGTATGAGCAGATGGTAGTCCTCTAAAGCCTTTCTTGTCCATTTTTGACTCACTGGTCAGTTTCTCGCTTGTTCTTCCTTCAACATAGCTCAGGTCTCCCTGCCAGAAAGTGTGGGGACAACTGGAGAAGAATCTTGAAATCCATCACATGGTGAAAACAAAATTCAAGGAAGGACACATTTAATTTTTGTGGTGAAGCAGAGAGCAGGTGGAGAGAGGAAGGTCTTTTTTGCTCAGCCATTGAGGTCAAGTCTCATTTTGCACACAAGCTTGTTCTCAGCCTGTAGACTTTGGAATACTTCCTTAGAATTCCTGAAGCATTTATTGTCTGTGTCTCTCCTCTGTTACTTGGAATGGGATCTTTATTTTATCTCCAATCAGCTTGAAATTCCTTCAAAAATAAAGACTATCTCCCATCTCCCTGCCCTCTAGTACAGCAGAGTCTAGAACATAATTGACTGTCAATATATATTTGCTGAACAACTAGATAAGTATGTTTTTTTTTTCTCAATTCCATATATGGTAGGCATTCAGTAACTTTTGTTAACAGTTACTAATAACATATTTAAAAATCACTACCCAAACAACCCAATCAGAAAATGAGCAGAAGACCTAAACAGACATTTCTCCGAAGAAGACAGATGGCCAAGAAACACATGAAAAGATGCTCAACATCGCTCATTATTAGGTAAATGCAAATCAAAACTACAATGAAGTTAATTAACTTCTCACCTCACACTGGTCAGAAGGGTCATCATCAAAAAATCTGCAAAGAATAAATGCTGGACAGGATGTGGAAAAAAGAGAACCCTTTTGCTCTGTTGGTGGGAATGCAAATATATACAGCCAACATAGAAAAGTATAGTGGTGGTTTAATCACTAAGTTGTGCCTGGCTCTTGCGACCCCATGGGCTGGAGTCCACCCGGTTTCTCTGTCCATGGGATCTTCCAGGCAAGAATACTGGAGTGAGTTGCCATTTCCTTCTCAGGACCCAGGAATCAAACCCGGGTCTCCTGCATTGCCCGCGGATTCCTGCATTGCAGGCAGATTCTTTACCGACTGAACTACAAGGGAAGCCCCTTCTCTCATGGAGAAGTATAGAGATTCCTTTAAAAACGAGGAATGAAACTAACATATGACCTAGCAATCCCACTACTGTGCAAAAACCCTGAGAAAATCATAATTCAAAAAGACACTTGTACCCCAGTGTTAATTGCAGCACATTTTTCAGTAGCCAGGACATGGAAGCAACCTAGATGTCCATAGACAAATGAATGGTAAAGAAGTTGTGGTACATATACACACTGGAATATTGCTCAGCCATTTACAGGAATGAGTTTAAGTCAGTTGAACTGAGGTGGATGAACCTAGACCCTGTTATACAGAGTGAAGTAAGTCAGAAAGAGGAAAACAAATATTATATATTAATGAATATACATGGAATCTAGAAAAATGCTACTGATGAACCTATTTGCAGGGCATTAATAGAGACACAGACATAGAGAATGGACTTGTGGACACAGTGGGGAAAGGAGAGGGCGGGATGAATTGAGAGAGTAGCATTGAAATATACACACCACCATGTGTGAAACAGATAGCTAGTGGGAAGTTGCTCTATGACACCCTCTGGAGAAGGGAACAGCAACCCACTCCAGGATTCTTGCCTGGAGACTCCCGTGGACAAAGGAGCCTGGGCAAGCTACAGTCCATGGAGTTGCAAAGAGTTGGACACAACTGAGCGACTAACACACACAGACAGCCTGGTGCTCTGTGATGACTTAGAAGGATGGGGTGGGGGGGTGGGAGGAAGGTTCCAGAAGGAGGGGTATATGTATACTTATGGCTGATTCATGTTGTAAAGCAGGAACCAACACACCATTGTGAAGCGATCATCCTCCAATTAAAAATAAGTTAAAAAAGAAACCACCGGCCACTTACAGCTCTACACATTTTTGGTGCATGTGAAACCCATCTGTTTTTCCTTGATTATATCTAATTCTTGATTTGATCCTTTGGAAATAAATATTAAAAACCTGGGATTGTTCACGTTCTGTATCAGTCGTCTCTTTTTCGGAGAATGGGGCTATAACGATAGTTAACACATTCAGTATGTATGTGTGTTTTCAGTAGTGTCTGACTCTTTGCAACCCCATGGACTATATAGCATGACAGGCTCCTCCGTCCACCGGATTTTCCAGGCAAGAATACTGGAGTGGGCTGCCATTTCCCCCTCTAGGGGATCTTCCCAACCCGGGGATCGAACCCGTGTCTCCTGCGTCTCCAGCCTTGGCGGGCAGTTCTTTACCACTGAGCCACCTGGGAAACCCCGTTAACACGTTAGTTACATGTTTCCTAACTAACACAGCTGGCTAGGATGAGTGTTAGCTCTGAGACTGGGAAGGAGATAGGTGGGAAGTCATCTGTTAATTTAATCTGAACACAGTCATTTCACCTCTCACCTCGGTCCTCTCCGTGGATCGGTAAACAAAGCAGCTCACAGCTGGGTCTTTATTTTACTTCATTCTGTGTTGATGCAAGAAAGGTAGTGCTTTATTTCCCATCTTGATGGCAGATAGTTCAGGCTAACCCAGTATTATCCTTGGCATTATAATGATTACTTGAATATAAAATCATAATTAGTTGAATACTTTAGCGAATGCTCCCGAGAAATAATTATGTGTTTCAAGGTAAAATCTGGGGGACAAAATTCAGTTCTTCTGAGCAATTCTGTGGAAAAGGTAATACTATCCTTGTGTGTAAGATGGTGGCGCAGCCATTCTTTTTATCTCTCAGCATACCTGTCCTTCCTCAACCAAGTATTTCTTTGATCAAAATCTGTCATCTTGGATCACCTGAAAATTAAATTGCAAATTATGTCAATAAAAATATCTGCAGAATTTGAGGTTGTAAAAACAATAGAGAAATAATGAACAAATAGATTGAGTCCCTGGCACATCATGGATGATCCAAGCTATGATCTTTATAAATGAATGTAGATGCTGACCACACCGAGAACAAAAACAAAGGCAACAGTTTGGGAACGTACTCGCAGATCAAATTTGTACCTCCATGGCAGAAAGGAATAAAAGTGACAAAATGCAGGAAATAATCTCCAGTTGATGCAGTCTGTCCCTCTGAAACTCAGAGAGGACCTTTCAGAACACCCAAGAGCCAACTGGACTTGATATGAACTTTAAGTAAGGAGCGGTCATGGCTGGAGCTGAATAAATGACACATTGGCATCAAAATCCTGTTCATGCTTTTTGATCAAGCCTTTTTTCTGTTTTTTTTTTTTTTTTTTTTTTTTTAATACATTTGGCTGTGTCGGGTCTTAGTTGTAGCATGTGGGCTTAGTTGCCCTGCAGCTTGTGAGATCTTAGTTCTCCGACCAGGGATCAAACCTGGGTCTCCTGCATTAGGAAGGTGAATTCTTAACCACTGGACCACCAGGGAAGTCCCTCGATGAAGCTTTCACTCTTCTTTATACTAAGTGTTTTATACCCTTCAGGTGTGGGAAAGTAGTTTTTTCAGGAAAGAGAGTGTTGAAACGAAAACATTAGGGATCCTCTCGATTTTCTCACTGTTGAATTGTGCTTGCACATTGCATCTGGGGTTTTCCCTTTGGTGGTGAAGGAGTTTATTTCTCTAATTAAGTCAATTAATCAAGTTGAAATTAATCAAGTGAAAATCAAACTTTTTTCTTTTCTAGGAAAGGAATGAACCCCTCATTCCATTTTTTTGTTTGATTAGAGGAAGATGCTCTCATTATTTGTCAACTTCTGGGTGTCTTCACTCAAAGTCAATCTGAACATCACTAAATACCAAGCATCTTCATTATAATTGTAGAAGACTAGATAGAAAAATTGAGTCTTGACCTTATGCCCTAAGGACCAATAAAGACAGCCAATTTAGAGATAGTTTCGGAGTCAAGATTTCCCCATTTAAAATACCCACATCGTGTATTTGCTCTATGACTCAAGGAACTCAAAATGATGCTCTGTGATGACCTAGACAGGTGAGATGGGATGGGAGGTGGGAGAGAGGTTCAAGAGGGAGGGGACATATGTATACCTGTGGCTGATTCATGTTGATATATGGCAGAAACAAGCACAACATTATAAAGCAATTATCCTTCAATTAAAACTAAATTTAAAAAATCCAGTGATAAACCATAATGGAAAAGAATATAAAAAAGAATATGTGTGTGTGTGTGTGTGTGTGTGTGTTTGTGTGTAACTGAATCACTTTGCTGTGCTGCAGAAAGTACCACAACATTGTAAATCAACTATATTTCCAAAAAAAAAAAGAAAAAAATGCCACATCCTATTCTTTAGAGTTCAGCTCGGTATGATTAGCTGAGTATTCCTGCTTTGTCTCCAGAGACAGAGACAAGGCTCTTAAGCAGCATTTGTCCTAATTGCCTTGTTTGTACTAATGTCCTCAGAACTTTAATTTAACTTGTTTGGAAATGTTCCTTTTTCTTTGTCTGCCTCTTGCTCTCCAAATGATTTGAACTTCTATTGCACATGGGCTCCTTTCTGGGTCTGGCCTTGCACTTCAACTTTGCTGTTAGATATTTTCAGCCGTGGTTACAGAGCACCATAAAAATTGATTGAAAAATTTAGCCTGGCTATAAAATTACTTTTAATTCTCACATTCCAGCATTCTATTTCAAGTTTGACGATGTTCCCTGCGTGTGCCTCGAGCAGTCTCTTCTCTGTCTTTTCTCTGTGGTTAGCTCTACTTGAAGGTCTTCTTCCAGCTCAGCTTCTTTAAATTTTTAGTGATTCTTCAATGTTCAACTAGTAGCTCACTCTCTCTATGAAATCCTTCTGGAGTCTTGAAGCATTTTCACTACTCCTCATGGCCATCGCCATATTATTTACCCTTATTGGGCCTTGGGATTTATCTCCCAGTATTCCTAGGCTATCAGCATCTTAAGAGGCAGGACTTTGCTCCCTTGATCGTTTTCAACCAAAAGCTGTCTAAGAGTTGTTGCTCAAAAAGTTTCATGGGTGGAAGACACAAATATACTTTGGAATAAAATGATTGGATTACTAGACTAAATGTTTCCCCCTATTTTTCAACTGGATTTTGAAATCATATAGAAACAAACCAGCGGTATAATGCAAAATATCTCCCTCTTCCCAGGACATGTTGTGTAAACCTGTCAAAATTGTGTATATAAAGAAGCACAAGTGTGTTTGTAGGTGTATGCCTGTCCTTGGTGGGAAACCTAAGTCCAAGTTTTGGCAAACTGATTAAAAAAATAACAATAGCCTCGAAGTGTGTGTGTGGCCTATTATTTTATGCAAAGTATTTTTGTGTCCTGGGAGAGGTTGTCTTGGTGTTCCCTGAAACCTGACACATATATCACACCTCTTAGCTTGGCTTTGATTCAGATTCCCTTAGAGTCACAGCCCTGGGCTTCCCTCGTAGCTCAGTCGGTAAAGAATCCACCTGCAGTGCTGCAGACCAGGGTTCGATCCCTGGGTTGCGGAGATGCCCTGGAGAATGAAATGGCAACCTACTCCAGTATCCTTGCCTGGAGAATCCCTTGGATAGAGGAGCCTGGTGGGCTACAGTCCAGGGGTTTGCAAGAATTGCAACCATAAAACCTCCATGCAGCCCTGCCCCTCAGGTAAGGACTCATCACCACTGTTCACTCTTGTTAGATCTTCTGGCCCCAGCACGTGCATTGTGACTTTCTTTTCAATCTCTAAAGAATACATGGTCACATCAGAAAATAGCTTTCTCCAACTGCTTTCCCTTCAGTGCTAGTTCCAAAGTACGTTTATAGCTGAATAAAATGGTTCTACACTCTCAGAGTTAAATTTAATTGGTGGTTCATGAAACTTTCAATGAAATTCTGCTTTTATTCTTTGGGAAATAAGAATCCTTCTGGTGCAAGCTCTTCCATTTGATTTGTAAAACTTCAGTAGGCAATTTAGATATAAAGATACAAATTCTGTTCAGAAAATCCACCCACCACACATAATAAAGTTATTTATAACAAGAAGATTCAAAGGGACAAGGCACAAACCCTGCCCTCAAGGAATACAAGGCATCAATGGATATTAAAAAATTAAAGCATGTATTGAATCAAAAGGAGTATAATATAGATATTTGATATGATAAAGAAAATGCAAAATGAAGCAGTCAGTCATCCCAGAAGAATGTTATCATGATTAGTGAGATCACATGATAAATAAATTTGGAGACACCTTGATGAAAGTGAATATTTCTTCTGTATGGGGATATCAATAGTATTTGGGCTTCCCTGGTGGTTCAGACAGTGAAGAATCTGCCTGCAAAGTGGGAGATCTGGTTTTGATCGCTGGGTTGGGAAGATCCCCTGGAGGAGGGCATGGCAACCCACTCCAGTATTCTTGCCTGGAGAATCCCCATGGACAGATGAGCCTGGTGGGCTACACAGTTCATGGGGTCACAAAAAGTTGGACACGATTGAGCGACTAAGCACAGCACACAACATACATCACTAGTAGTTACATTATAGGTTAATTGTTTGAAATAAATGAGCTAATAGAGATAAGGCATTTGGAATACCGGCTGGCACAGGTTAAGCAGTTAGTATATGTTACTTATTTTCAATGATCATTTCTCATCTCTGTGAGCTATTTCAAACCTCTTTACAGATAGTTGCTATATTGCCGCATTTCCCAAGCAGGGAGAAATACCTGGTTAATAGTCATTCCAAGGGCATAAAATATGCTATAAAGAAGGATTATTGCCACCGACAGCTGTAGAGCTGTCACAAGCAAGAATGAAAATTCTTAAGGCTTCATTATATGTTCACAATTTAAAGGAAGAAAAGTTTATCAAACATGTATTCTGCACACAACAAATGTCTGATGGGTTTTTCAGAGACTCACATAAATTAAGCAGATCTTGGATGATACACTGAACCTGAGCTGTTAATTCCCAGATCCCTGTATAAATTGTCATCTAACTTTGTGCCAAAATGAATAATAGAAGCCGAGTTTTCTGGATGACCAAAGTCAGACCTAGGGAGCAAAGGAATGAACTGAGCATGTTAATTTATTGCTATGTCAACAAAATAAAACAAATGATCACTTGTTTGTTGTTTTGGTGGTGATAGATGATACAGTTTCAGCCACTTCACTCAGTTTATTTTTAGTTAGACAGTGTGGTCAAGTTGTTACAGTGGGGAGAACCTAACTGTGTGACCTTGAACCAGTTATCACCAGCACTGGGCGTCAGTTCTATCCTCTCAAATTGGAGTGTATCTCTGCTGTTCCTTCCTGAAGCAAAAGATAGTGGCTCTAGAAGATAGAATTATCTATGGATACTGTAGAAAATGGTTTACCACTCATTGGAAATTTTCTATTTAAAGGAATAGTTTAAAGTATGTGTAACAAAGTGCAGAGCATTGCTCAATGTTGATTTGTCAAAAGATTACACTTTAGCTCTTGAAATAAACGTTTCCCAAAATAACAGCATTTGGGAAACTTAGAGCTGCGTTTTAGTCCTTTCACAGGAACTAAGAGGTCTTTCACATGATGAAGGCAGAATACTGAGTAACAGGAGAAACAAGAAGTCCTCAGTCTCCATTGCTCTGCCTGGGGACCCACTGGACTATTATTAGCATGGGATACAAAATAGATTTGGTAAACATTGGAGGAGTCTTGCCAAGCAGCAGTCTCAAAGACATATGGTCTTTTGTAACTGCCATGATCAGTATAAACAAGCAAGATGTTCTAATTAAGAAGTCTTTGTAAGGCAACTTGTTCTATAACTTAGCACTGGGGTTCTGAAACAGTCAAAACTTTGGGGGTTGGGTAACCCTATTCCTGCTTCCACACAGACTGAAACAGAGAGCTGCCATCTCTGCTTTGACCACTAGAGGGAGAGCGACTACGCGGAATTACTCAGCTAAGCGGGCGGTTTCTCCAGCCCACACGGTCACTCTGCCTCCTCAAGCTCGTCTTGACGACAAATCAATCGATCATAGAGCCTGATTTTCTTTGGCTTTTTGAGAGAGTGGAAACGTAGGGGGATGTGTTTTATCGGTGCGTATCAGCTCCTTCTTTCTTATTCAGTGGGGTTATGGTATGGATGTTGTTTTCTTATTTTTGCAAACCTCACTAGTAAGCTTAGTACAGATGTGATTGGATGATGGAGGGAGGGAGGAGGTGGCCCTCCTTCTAATCGGCCCCGCTTTGTGCAGTGTGCATGGATTTTCCTTTTTAAGATGATCTCTTTTGAATTGAAGAATCGATTATAATGATTTTATGGGATAGATGTTGGACTAGAAGAACTTTGATTATGCTCCCAACCCTAATGTTCTGTGATTCTGTATCTCCTCACCTGGAGCCTTAACTTCTTAAGGGTGAGGAACTATGGCTGAGACGTAGCATCTACTACCAAGGATGACCCCTTAACAGATGCTACCGTAACAGTTCATGGTTAAAGTAGTTGATAAAACTGGCTTATTTATGTGGTTATTTGCCATCTAGGAGCACTATAAAGAATAGGACATAGTTTTTACTCTCAAGGAATGTAACTGTAACACCTTGATACAGATTTTTAAAACTCTGTTGAAGCTAGGATGGTAATGGTTAAACAAAAGGGTCAGAAATACTACTCCTTTGGTCCCCATTATAACCAGCTTCCCCAGCATACTTACAAATCTAAACCTGTGAGAGGTACACATATTCCACACAACACACAGAGACACATTCAGATTCTAAGGCAAAAATCTTCACCAAATAGCATTATGTGAGACAACAAGCATTGTGTAAAGTTATTCTCATAAAGCTATAGCAAGCAGTACAATAAATTTAAAAAGGAATGATTTATGATTCACTAGTGAGAGCAGTATTTACAGGTCTTTTTAACATCATGCAATTATAACGTAAAATGTAGAAACTCAGAAAAAAAAGCTTAAAGATGATAATGATAGTAGAAATCATTCTTCCCTCTTTTTGTGGTGTTTTCAGATAAAGGAAAAACTGATACCGAGGAATCACTCAAGTGGTTATTGGTGACTGGTACCAGAACTTGGGTCTCTTGGCTCCAAGCCCATTATGTTATATCCGGCAGTAGAAATATCAGTGCAAGCTGTCCCTAGCATTTAGAAGTTGGTATTTCTACCAGATTGTGAAGCCAAACTGTGTAAAGACTTAGAATCTGGAAAGAAAGCTCAGTTGGAAAATATTTCTAAGCGAAAAATGAACCAAGTCACAAAAAGTAAGGCTTCCATAAAGAGAGTAATTTTAATAGGAAACAAAAAATGCCTAAAAATAAACTATGGAATGAGAAGACTTAGTTGTTACTCATTTAGAGCTATTAGTAACAAAGATACAGACATTAAATAAATACATGTTTTATATCCTGCTTTGGACTGAGTCACAGGAGGAACTATGAATGAGGACATAGAGAATGGAGACTGCTTTGTGCTTAATTTGACACTGCCCCTTTAATATAAAGAATGCAAAAATATCAAAACCTACCATAATTATCTTAATACTAGTAATAGAGTTGCCGGCTCTGTTTGGTGAGGCTACAAATTCAATTAATTCCAATGCTGTTTCCAATAAGCTCTTTATGAGTCTAAAGAGATTATTAACATGGCAAAATTTGAAAGATTGAATCACAATAACAATTTCTTGTAAGATTTTTGAAGCTTTTAGCAGGTTCGCTTGCATGTAGATAACAATCTATTCACCTGATACAGTAGAAAGAGCAAGCTGGGGAGAAAGGGAGTGAGGGATGAAGTATAAAAGGTAGGGAGGGAAGAGCATGCCTCATTCTTGTTTATGCACCAAGTGAAAAGTCAGGGCCCATGTCAATGTCTGGTTTGTTCCCCCGACCCCAAGGCTGAACAAGATTGAAGAAGGCTGTGGCCTCTTTTGGGTCCATGTGTGCAACTGTAGATAAACTGGCTCAATCTGTCTGTACATATTGGGCACCAAAGTTGGGCACAAGTGTTTAACTGGCACACACAGTCCTGGTGGCAACAGTGAGGAGCGGCTCCGTAAACTGGCACTAAGGAAAAGAGTGAGAATTATTATTGAACAAGGCCCTCCAAAAAAAAAAAAAAAAAAATCAAAGTAGCAGCAAAGTCTCTACTGGTTTATTAATTGATTACCTTAGGTCTAAATATTATAGGTATCATGGCATAATACTCCCACTTAGTTAGGAATCAGTACAGCCTTCAAGCCGGGGATAGCTAGAGGCAAGTCTCATCCTTCACCTGAGTCTTTATACCTTTAAAAAAGCCTTTGAGATCTTCTTGCCTGTATTACATGATTTGCTGCTTCTATTTCACAAGAAGCGATAGATAAAAGCCAACACCTTTTCAGTGTTATGTTACATGGTGTAAGAGTTGTACCATCCTTGCTGTAAAAATGCACGCTGCAAGTGATACAGTCTTGCTTGCCTCCCTCGGCTGTTGAGGGTGTTGGTGTCTCACAGCACGCTAGGCTGGGACAGATTCCTTCTTGTATGATTCTGAGCTGTTTCTTCAACCACCGGGTCCCAAGGACAGGGCTTACGCCTGCCTTCACCCCGGCTGGTTGATCACGTGGTGACAGGGTGACTGGCCAAGTCTCTGTTTGCTGGACGTGATAACTGCCGAGGCTTCCCCACCAGGACTGCCCGTTTGCCACACGTCCATTAGCTTAGCGGAGGCTGAGATCCAGGTGCCGCTGTGACATTTTGCTGTAGGGTGACTGTGGGTCCTGCTCTGCTGGCAACCCAGGAGGACTTTGTTCCGATGTGCAGATGCCTGGGGCTGCTAGCTCAGCACCCTGGAAAGGGCTGGTCATTTCCTCCCCTAGTTGGGACAGGATGGCAGAGCCTGCAGGCAGAGAGCTTATTAGCATGACCATTTGTTAAATACAATCAAGCCCTTTCTTTGTGGTCTTTTCCTGCTTCTCTTCCCCAGGACTCCTTTCTGTATCTATCAGGGATTAAAGTGGTGCCTTAGGCACTTCAAAGTCTAAAAGAAAGCTGGGGGTGGGGAGGGTTGCCCCACCCTCCACTCTGCCCGGGACTTGTGGGTTCACAGGCCTCACTCTCTTCTAGTCTGGCTTTCTTCCTGGAGGGAAGTATTCATCGGATGGGGTGGATTGGCTCAAGGGAATGGGGAAGCTTTTTTTTTTTTTTTTAACATTGTCCTTATTTTGAGTCATTGGCTGGAGCATGGGATTTAAAAATATCCTCTATCCGTAGTAACATAAAATTGTTCATTATGGTAAGTTTGGCTAACCATGAGGAGAGAAAATGGAAGTGGGGGTAGTGAGAAGACTGATATCTTAGGTCTTGAGCAGCGCAGTTAGATCTCATGGTCTTGTGGGCGGTGGGGCTTCTCCTGGCTTGCCTTAGCATGGCCAGATGTTATTGCTGCATTTCTTTTCTCACTCTTGAATTGGAGAAGCGAGAGGACTGATCTCTCTCATTGCCAGGTGAGTGCCCTGTTTTTGTCAGGAGACATACGTGGGAGCATTTTTGGAATCTCCTGCTGATTATTGTTTCAAGACCCTAAAAGGAGAAGAGGGGAGAAATAAGAAATCAAAACGAGAAGTGACTCTGGGCATCCTTAGAGGGAGCCTTCCTCCATACAGATATCCTATGAACAGTGCCACCTAGAAGGTGATCTTCTCCAGATCCTGACTTTGACAGGTCCTGGGGTTGAGGAGACACCAGGAGCGTGACTGTCAGGTATTAGAAGTGTCCACTGGGCCAGAAGAAACTATGACACTACACTAGCAGTCAAGAGGGAGAGAATTGAAGCAAAAAGTGCTCAGGTAATCTCTGGAAGGAAATCAACCCTGAATGTTCGTTGGAAGGACTGATGCTGAAGCTGAAACTCTACTTTTGGCCACCTGATGCCCAGAGCTGACTCGCTGGAAAAGACCCTGATGCTGGGAAAGATTGAAGGCAAAAGGAGAAGTGGGTGAGAGGATGAGATGGTTAGATCGCATCACCAACTCAATGGACATGAGTTTGAGCAAACTCCGGGAGATAGTGAAACCTGATATGCTGCAGTCCATGGGGTCAAAAAGAGTCGGACACAACTTATTACTCAACAACAACAACAATAATCTCTGAAACCCACCCTCAACCAAAGAGTCACTGAGAAAGACTGATACCCCAGCACCTTTCCGCTGGGTCTTGAGCTGAGGCTGCTCCCCGTGAACCAGGAAAATAAATAACCTTGGCTTTGGGGTAGAAGAGAATTTTGTCCACTTGGTCTCAGCCTAACTTATTGACTCCAGCGGCTGGAAGGACAGGGTAGGAGCTGGGAGAGAGCAAGAATGCCAAAGAAGAAGGGATGCCAAGGAGATGTTTCTGGCGACGGAGCAGCTGGCTTCCTGCTGTCACTGAGATTGGCCAGCCCAGGAGGATCCTAATTACAGCACAACCGTTGCCTCCATAATCACTGTGACAGGAGCTGTGTGGGCCAGAAGGAGATGTGAGATGGAGCCGGTTGATGCTGAAGAGGATGTTGGAATCACTGCTTCTTGCCCCAGCTTCAAACAAGAGGCTATTATTGCCAGCTGCCTGCTAAGGTTGAACCAGCTGCTGCCAAGAAAAGGGCCAGCCACCTCTTCTGCCTCATCTCCGGGATGCACCAGCCGCAGTCTGCAGGTCTCTCTCTGCGTCATCTGGCCGGAGGGAGCGGACAGACTGCCAGGTGGGCCTTTAGGATGGTTGTCTTTATGGGAGGCCAACGGGAGAGTTTAAAAGTATGGTGTGGGATTCAGAGAGAACTGGGCTGGAAAGTACACCTAGATTAAAAAACAATGAAACAAGAGCCTTCAGTGGAGGGACTTCCTTAGTGGTCCAGTGGTTAAGACTGCTTCTGATGCAGCGGGTGTGGGTTTGATCCCTGGTCAGGGAGCTAAGATTCCGCAGGCCTTGTGGCCAAAAACCCAAAACACATGAAACAGGAGCAGTGTTGTAACAAATTCAATAAAGACTTTAAAAAATGGTCCATATTAAAAAAAAAAAGTCTTTTAAAAAAGAGTCTTCTGTCGAATTATCCCCAAATCAAAGACAAGAGCTGTGAACTTTATCATTTAGGGATATTGGTTAGGTGATCTCTTCCATTCAAGTAATTAAGGGAAAATAAAGTCATTTCCCCCTTCCACAGCCCTTGTACTTTATGTCAGAGATTCTGTCCCACCTCCTTCTGTGGATAAATGCCCAGGTTTAGGGGTGAACAGTCCCTTGGGCTCCCCAAGTGGCTCAGACAGTAAAGAATTTGCTTGCAATGTAGGAGACGCAGGTTTGATCCCTGGATCGGGAAGTCCTCTGGAGAAGGGGCTGGCAACCCACTCCAGTATTCTTGCCTGGAGAATTCCATGGACAGAGGGGTCTGGAGGGCTGCAGTCAGTGGGGTTGCAAAGAGTCAGACATAACTGAGCAACTAACACTTTCACTTTCAGTCTCCTGGATGGTAGTATAAATAGTACCTGTTGAGGTCAACTTTCCAATGAAGTGTGAGAATTTATCTGGGAGTTGCAGTGTGTTTGCAGGGAAATCTAGAAATAAACCAGAGCTGCTAGAACCAAGGTGAGATGGGCTTGAGAGTGGAGGAGAAATATATTCCTTGTCTTGATTTGTCCATGTGTTGACCGGTTCAGGAAAATACCAAGATTAGCCATTTACAGGGATGTCTCTGGATGCCCAGTATCCTTTGTGAGTCTTTTGTAGAGTTTTCTGCCTTCTGATACCAAGGAATCTTCTGGGAGAAGACAAGGCGTAATGCGTTTGTTGTCAGATTTTGTTTCCCTTGAGAGACAGGTTACAACATAGGGCTAACTTTTGGAGAGTTGACTTTCCATGTTGACACTTGGAGTGGCTCACTGAGAGAGAAAACTTGTGGCGTCTCAGAATTTAATGGCTTTTTATTCCGCTTTATTTTGTTATTCCCTTTTATTCAGCACAGTGTTGGCTTTATTGGCTCTTGGCTCCAATAAAACTGTGCATTACACAATCATAGCATTTCCTGTTAGGTCGTACCTTTGGATTCCCATGTGTAAAGCCAGTCAACGGCTGTACAGTTTTTTTCAGATTCATCTCTAGATTATGGGTCCTTTTCAGTTGCTTCACAAGACAGCAGGACAACATTGAGAGTGGTAAATTTGGGAGGCTGAGATGCTCACATCCTAGTGTGTTCTGTAGAGAGCCACCACAAAATAAACCTGGCTTTGGGGGCATAGACTTACATCCCCTAGACTCTTCTGTTTATTCCCTGCAAATCCTTTTAGCTTGGTTTATGAGTCTGAATGTGATGCTAATAACCATTCCCCTGAAAAGCTTCTCTCACATGTGCTGTAAGAGATTGATGTTCCCCCTTGACCTCTTAGCTGATCCTTTTACAGAGAGCATTTGGGAAAAAATATGACTTGAGTCTCTTTTCCACAGTTCTGGGGGTGAAATAGTAGTAAAAGCCTTGGTCTTTGAAGTTACCAGTAGCCCTAAGAGGGAATCTAGGATTTTGACAGGATGGTGGAATTGGGATTTGAAAAAGTGTGGAAATACCATTTTGAGATATTATCAACACCATAACATTTCCTGTATGTTCCAGCTTTAAAAGTCATAGAGTCATTAGAATGGTGCTATGCTAGAGACACTGGGCTGGTTTTACTGGAATATGTTAAACTGTGAGGCAGTTGATTTTTCCCTTAGATGATAAGCCAAACATAAAATCTCAGGAAGATGAGAATACTGTGGATGCTGGCATTTTAATGAGTATAGTTTTGGAAACATAATTAGAATCATGCATTTGAGAGGCAAAGATTAATTAGTGGAGTAAATGACATCATATATACATGTATAGCTTATGGCTGGCTCCAGTGCATCATCAATCGGTTAGTATCTGTTCACACCTGGAACCACTTAGGGCACTTTGAGTAGGCAGAATGGAAACCATGTATCCTGGACAGTCCACTGTTGACATACACCATTGGAAAATATGATGTCTTTTTTCTTCAAGATCTTAGTTCTCTCCATTCCCACCCTTGCAATATATGGTTTCAGTATTGGATAGCAGGGATGGGGTTGAGTGTAGCGGTGGATGCCTCCCTGTTTCCCATCTTCACGAGTAGGCTGCTTTGACGCTGGCTCAGTTCTTTGTAACTTCAATGCTCTGTTTCTCATCTAGGCTACAGAAATTTCTTAAGAAGTTACGTGATTCATGCAAAAAAACAAAATCGGTCCCTTACCCAACACCATGTACAAAAATTAACTCAAAATGAATCACAGACCTAAATGTAAGATCTACAGCTATAAAACTCTTGGAAGAAAGCATAGAGCCAAAGTTTTAACTACGCTGGGTTTGGCGGTGATTTCTTGGATATGATGCCAAAGGCATAGGAAACAAAAGAAAATATAGACAAATTGCCCTTTATGGAAATTAAAAATTTTGTGCATCAAAAGACAATGTCAGCAGTGTAAAGAATGGGAGAAAATAATTGCAAATCGTGCATCTGATAAAGAATTGTTATCCAGAATACATAAAGAACTTCTGAAACTCAACAACAAAACAAACAACCCAAGTATATACAATGGAATATCATTCAGCCTGAAAAAAGGAAACTCTGACATATAGTACAACATGGATGAATCTTGAGGATATTAAGTGAAATAAGTTGGTCGCTAAAAGTGACTGAACTGAACTGAAAAGACAAATACTGCATGATTAGACATATATGAGGTGTTTAGAATAGTCAAAATCATAGTGATGGACAATAGAATAATGTTTGTGAGGGGGCTGGGGTGAGGGAGAAATGGGGTAATTATTGTTTAATGAGTATAGACTTTCAGTTTTACAACATTAAAAAAGTTATGGAGATGGAGGGCGGCAATGGTTGCACAACATTATGAATGTATTTAATACCACTGGAATGTACACTTAAAAATAGATAAAATAATATATTTTATATTATGGCTATTTTACCACATTAAAAAAATGGAAAAAAGCTATTAATTGTTTACTATGCTGTCCTTTGTACTCTAATTTGCCTTGTATACACATTTTAAATATATACACACATTTTTATCATAGTTGATCAAAGAGCTGATTTAATAAGGTGTTCACTTGGATTTTATAAAACCTGAGTGCTGACTAATATGTGAAGTTATGTAAATTAGTATATACAAATGATTTAATATATAAGCATTACAATTATGTTGATAAATAGAAAATGCTCAATATGTAATATAAGGTACCAAGATCAGAAGCCAAAACTGTATACTGCGGTGATCTCCTATCTGTAAAAATAGGCAGAGAAAATAAACTTACAGGAAATATTGCAAAATGTTAACAGTGGTTATCTGTTGGCAGTGAGCTTTGAAGGTAATTTTTCTTTCCTGAAAAACATTTTCTTCAAAAAGCCTAGTGTTTCTATAATCAGAAAAAAATTTATAATGAAGAATAGTCACAAAATCAGTATTTTTTATTTAGATAATGCTACGTATGTGTCTTCTTTACTTCCAATCAAAGGGTGAGTATACCTGAATAACATTTGAGAATCAGACTCCTGGTCAAGAATATACAACTATAATGAAATACATGGTTTCTAAAGAGAAATGAGATCTGTCTTAAAATATTTTGACTTCCAAGGCTTTGTGGAGGCACAAAATCCTCTGTGAATTGGAGGCCTGCAGTTTGGGCAATACTGCTTAACAAATGAGGTTTATAAGCCTTTCTTCAGTTCATATTGGTAGCATTTTCTTACTCAGATGTAAATACCACAGCTGGTGAAGTGGCGGTATTGATTAGCCTTGGGAACTAGGTTGAAGGATATGCAAGAAGAATCACTAGAATTGTCATAGGCTTTGACTGTAGGTACAAAGCAAATGGAAAGGTAGATGTGGCTTTTCCTCCACCCTTTGAGAAGACAGGTAATATTAACTGTGGGATATGTATAGAGGAGGAAAAAATCTTACATTAAGAGATGACCACAGAGTTTCCTTTATGGGCGAGTTCCATTGTTTGGCTTGTTATCTGTGTTGACCGTTTTGACTGGAGAAAGAAGGTCCTCACGGCTCAGATGTTATGGATTAGCGTGGTCTTATATAAGCAACTCTGAATGAGAAATGAACAGGGCATTTGGAGTCTAGGGGCAAGTGAAGTACGTAGAGAAGAGAAGGAAGGAGGAGAAAGCTAAGTGTGTGAATGTGTGGTTAGAAATAGAGAGAGTCCTAACACGAGGCAGGGAGAATCCTGCAGTGATGGTGGAGCGATGGTGGTGGATGAGAGCTATGGAACTTCTCAGAAGAGGAACAGAAGCCTCTCTTCTGTTGATCCACGTTGTTCAGTCGCTAAATCCGACTCTTTGTGGTCCCATGGACTGCAGCACACCAGGCTACCCTCTCCTTCTCTATCTCCTGGAGTTTGCTCAGATTCATGGGCATTGGGTTGGTGATGTTATCTAACCATCTCATCTTCTGCTGCCCACCCCACCTCCCGCCGCTTATGCTACTGCCTTCAATCTTTCCCAGCATCAGGGTCTTTTCCAATGAGCTGGCTCTTCACATCAGGTGGCCAAAGTATTGGAGCTTCAGCTTCAGCATCAGTCCTTCCAGTGAATATTCAGGACTGATTTCCTTTAGGATTGACTGGTTTGATCTTGTAGTCCAAGGGATTCTCAAGTCTTCTCCAACACCACAGTTCAAAAGCTTCAATTCTTTGGTGCTCAGCCTTCTTTGTGGTCTGAATCTCTTATCCATACATGACTACTGCAAAAACATAGCTTTGACTTTATGGACCTTTGTTGGCAAAGTGATGTCTCTGCTTTTTAATACGCTGTAACCATCCCACACCCTTTGCTGGCAATGTCTTGCGTTTTCAGTGAGGAATCTGCTACAGGGACTTCCCTAGTGGTCTGGTGGCTGAGACTAGTGCTCCCAGTGCAGGGGACCCAGGTTCAGTTTCTGGTCAGGAAACTAGATCCCATAGGCCACAGCTAACAGCTCATGTGCTGCCACTAAAGATCCCGAGTGCCAAAAATTAATGCCTGCTATAACCAAATAAATATCTTTTTAAAAGATCTACTACCTCCTATGGCCAGGTATGAATATTCTTTTTGGAAAATCAGGAAAAGGGGCTATGTTCCATAAATGGGCTGACCTAAAGAGGAAAGGAGAAGAAGAGAGGAGAGAGATATTATTATGGCTTTAACAGAGAATTGGAATTGAAAATGTGAAGGAGAAACATGTCTCCCTAGAACCCCTGGAAATGCTGAGTGGCCTGCTGTCCTACCCAAGGTGGTTAGAATGAGATTTGAGATCACACTCTCAAAGTCAGGGTCACCCTAGTTGACATCTATGTTGCATTTGTACTTTTAGAGAGGCAAATGTTTGATGATTAACACTTTCAGATTGATGGATTAATTGATTTTAGCTAACCAAATGCCCGGCCCAGGAAAAACTCAGTCCAAAGTTTGGATTTTTCTCAGTTCACAGGTGTAGTCTTTCCCCGCTTGTTTCAAGTAATACGGTTTGTAGTTGAGATTTGCAATTGTCAATGATCTGTTCTCCTGCCAATATTAAAAAAGAAAAAAAATTGGCATGGGAAGAAAATAACCATAAAGACATTTAATCAGTTACAAGAATGGGGTTTATTTCTCCCTACTGGGTCATGTTTTCCAAACAGTCTTCAGAGAGTTTAAGCTGATTAATATTTGTCATGTCAAAACCACATAATTGCAATTCAGCCCATTAGTATGCCCATCGTCTTACAGCATGGGACGGAGCAATCAATTTATCACAAAAATTTCATTTGTTTACTACCCAGACAAAGAAAAGAGCAGGATTGGAAATTATGTCAATGGTGTTAGTAGTGATTTGGGGGGCTCTTATTTTCCCTTAGTAATTGAAGTGTTGGATCTAGGATATTTCTACTTGTGAGAGCCAAATCCATGAGTATCACACTGCGGCACATCCCATCAGCTATTAATCAAGGCATTTAAAGTCGAGGGTGAGAGGCCTCATTCCGGACAGTTCAGTTTCTTATTCATGAGTTCAGAGGATTTTCTTTTTTTGGATGCTTTTTTTCCCCTTTCCACTCTGTTTTTTATTAGATGATCTCATTTTATTGGGACCAACAAGGAAAAATGAGTACACAGGGATTATCTGTGCTTAAAAACGCACAATTTATGGAAGTACAATTTCAGGTTGAAGTGTTATTAGGCAAACTAAATACGGCAGACTGAAAAAGCCATAGAAAGTAGGAGATCTGGCTTTTAGTTTATACTTTGTTACTTGCCAGCTCTGGACAAGTCACTTACTTTTTCAGTTCCTCATTAGCTAATTATTGGGTGAGGATAATGACACATGTCCTACCTGAAGACCAGGACTGAACTGAATGGTCACGTGTCTACCTGAGCTATACAGCACTTTCCCTCCTCGGTCCGTTACTGTACTTTCTTTTCCTTCATGGCGTGGATCACTACCTGACTTTTTACCACGGACATATTTTTCTTTTTCTTTTCTGTTTGTCCAAATAGAAAGTAAGCTCCATGAAAGCAGCCTCTGTCTGTGTTATTACCAGTGCTAGGCCAGTGACTGGCACATGGTGTATGATCAAAAAGATTTGTTGAAAAGATGAAGCCTCGCTGTAAAACCTAGGATTATAAAATGGAATCTGATGCAGCATGATGGCAAAGCTTTGTTGTCAAGATGTCATGTTTCAAATCTCAGCCCCACCACTTTCTGGTCATATGACCTTGGGTTAGTTAATTAGCTTCTTAGGGCTTCAGTTGTGTCTTTTGTCATGGTTAGAATGGGCCTAACTATAGTACCTAACTCTGAGTTGCTGTGAGGATAAATAAAATAATTCTTGTAAAGTAATCAGCAGCAGGTCTGAAATCATTGTTAGTTGTCACTATGAGTTTCCGGATTCATAAAGCATGGATTCAGTGTATCCAAGTTGGAATGAAAAAATTAGATCTGCCACAATAAAGACTTAGAATGACAAAGGTTTATTGTTGTCTCATAGTAAATGCTCTCTCCTGGGAATCTTAGTTTTGAGGTAAAGTTACGTTACTGTATTTGCAGGTTGAATGAAGACTCTTTTACAGGATGACCTTTTGTCACTATCTTATTTCGTGGTTAGAGTGACAATCAGGACAAACAGCGTGCCAAGTTGAAGTGGTAGATGAATTACTGGGTTGGCCAAAAAGTTTGTTCAGATTTTTCTGTGCAATGTTATGGAAAAACCTGAACAAACCTTCTGGCTAACCTGATCCTTTGGAGCCCAGAGGGGCAGCAATGATGGTGGTGATGTTGCTAAAAGAGGAAGAGTCACGTGGTTGGCCGCACCCACCAGGCACTTCCTTCAGGAGTCCCACAACACCCTTATGCATTCGGTATGACTATCATTCCCATCTTACAAATGGGGCATCTGAAGCTTGAGCTGGTCAGATAACTCAGGTTACAGATGGGCTCATGCAGCTGGTATGTCTGGAGGTGGAATTTTGACTCTACACACCTTTAACCAATTTATTATCAACACTATCTCAGCATTTTTCCAAGGACAACATTTGATCAGGGTCCTTTGATGACAAAGACAGTGAAATACCGTAATTGATCAGAAGAATGGAGGGAGTTCGATGTCTCTTTTGTTTGTCCTATAAATGACATACCCTGTGACCCTGGCCCTCTGCTTCTTGTTTTTATTTGATTATGTTTATATCTTGAAACCAATGGGTTTTCCTCGAAATTGTGATAAGAAATCTGAGAAAGTGGCAACCCTGCAGGAGAAAGAAAACCATGATAAGCTGACAGTGAGTGTGGAAATGAAAACACAGAGGTGTCCCTAAAGTCTAATTGCCAGTGTTCTACTCCAGAGGGAAACTTTGATAGTAAGCATCGAGAATTCAGCCCTCCTCATCATTTCACATATTGGGCATACAGTTTGTGTGAGGATTACAATGTGAATCTTCTTAGGTACCTCTGGTTTCTGACACGGCAGCAGCCTTTGAATCACTGAGTGTTTTTTCCCCTGCGGCTTAATCTCCAGTACAGCCAATTTAAGGACGGGAGGAGTTTTTACTTTATCTGTTCCAACCACACTCCCACTTTCTGCCTTCATACCAGGAAGACGCTTCGACTCTGTTGCTCGGTGCGGGCTTGCCGACATGTGGGCACTGTTGTGTATGTGCGTCTGGATATTTCTGAAGACGCCGGAAACAATGGTGAAAAGTGTGGGAGGGTGAGGACCTGTATTGTGTAACAAACTGGAGGCACCAAGGAGGCTGCATTTGTTGTGAGTTAAAAGGTTTATACAAAGATTTTCTTAGTAATGTCTGAGATTTTAATAGGGTAATTAATCTTTCTAAGTGTTAGTGCCAGATTATGGGATCAGCTATTATCCCTGGCTGCAGAGTAATCCTTTGTGTGTTGCTATGAGCAGGACTAAGTGAAGAGAATACTCAGGTTGCCAAACAAAGATATGGCCACAGTTAGCTTGTTTGGGTTTTTAAATGTGTTTTCTGGTGCAGTTAAAAGAACCCTATTTCCATGGGACTATCATTGCCCTTTAATAGCCATTGAGTTGAGGGGAATGGCAGATAAATAAATATACACACTTTGTGCTTTTTATTCCTTAACATCCAATTATTATTATTTTTAAAATAATGACGGGCATATTCATTGGAGACTGTAAGCCAGAAAATACAGAAAGAAAGAAAGAAAGAAAGACTTATAAGTATAGGGCAAAAGGTCTCCATCTAAGTTCCAAAAGTTCTGCCTCTTTCTCTTTCCTTAATTAAAGTTAGTGAAAATGGCCAAACAATCCAGCAAGCCAACAAAAATCCAAGGGGAAACAATAGCAGCTAATGAGACTTGGCTATAGCCTTTAATCGAGATTGATTATTTAATGTAGCTTATCAAAATATTGATTACCAATAGATGACTTTTTTCTTTGTTGTGCATCCATCTATCTACTTACTTATCTATCTATATATGTTGTGCATATACGTATGTATATATATAAAATTCAGGACATTCTATTCCATGTATATTGAACTCTGAATGTATAGTGATGGTGTTGCAATTCAGCCAGTGGCCTTTGCTCTGGCTTTGCTTAAACTTCCCCTTGGCTTCGACCAGGATTCTGCTCTGGCTGTGTAAATGAGGGAGTCCTTCGGGTCTGTATGTCTGTTGGTTTGGCAGTTGGCTGCAGTTACTGCTTATTTTTCCCAAACTGCTCCAACTGTTTTGTTTACATGAACTCTTGTAATTCTCAGCTGCTAGCATCACTGCTCAGGTAAAAAATACTCTCTTTTGGACTGTAACTCCTTCACTGTGCATGAGGTCACACTCTCTGTGTTGACTCCACTGTTATGATTGGCTGCTCAGCTTAGGAAGGGTCACTAGGTTTGTTTTTTCTTGAACAATGTCTGAATTTTGGCCTTAAATTCTACTTACCAGTGAGATCCACCAGAGGATGCTGTTGGTGGGTGCTGGGGAGACATTCAGTAATTTATTTGCCTTTTATATAGAAATGATATAAGAATGATGACTTAGATAAAAGGTACCTAGTATTTCCTGTGTAGGGTGGAACAATGTATTTTATGGAGAATTTTAAGGAGGAGGAAGAACTTGGACTGGGTAGTCTGGTGATCTTAAAGTCACCTCAGTGCTTTAGTTATAGCCAAATACTGGTTGGCCAAAAATTTCACTCCAATTTTTCCATAATATCTTACAGAAAACTCAAACGAACTTGTTGGCCAACCCAATATATAGTTATGTCTCTCTCTGTCAAGATATGGTCTTCCCAAGTGGCTCAGTGGTTAAGAACCCACTTGCCAATGAAGCAGGCACAGGTTCAATTCCTGGATTGAGAAGATCCCCTGGAGAAGGAAATGGCAATCCAGTCCAGTATTCTTGCCTAGAGAATCCCATGAGCAGAGGAGCCTGGCCGGCAACATCCATGGGGTCACAAAGAGTCAGACAGGTCTGAGCAACTGAGCACACATGCTCTATCTATCAAGATGCCACCCTTCCAGTACCTGAGCTGATGGCAAGAAGGCCTCTGGAGAAGGGAGATGTGCTCAGGAGAGTAAGATGATGGTCAGGATGCATGTCAGTCATCCTGCATGCCACCAAAGATGGTTCATGCAGCAGCTTGGGCTGGGGTGCATGCCAGGGTAGTGTGTCTCTCTTATATTAGGTGATGCTTGCCAGTTACCTTTGCAGATTGCTGCTACACTGGAGGAAGTATTACCCGAGGACAGTCATGATATTATTCAACGAAGGTCAAATAAACTGTGCTCCCTAACCAAAGGGGGTTAAAATGCTCTTCTTGTTGTCACATCACACAGAACACTGGGCATGGGGGAGGAGGGATGAGTCAGGATGGTATTTGTAAAAAAAGTAAGAGAGAGCGCTACAGCATCATGCGGTCATTCCTGTTAATAAATAACAGCAGCGGTCAACATTTTGCACACTTTGTTTTGCACGGTATATTGATGGGAGACATATCTCCTGGAGCAATCAATTATAAAGACTCATGATTTAAAATGCGTGCGCAGCCTTTGTGGATGAAAAGTTTGAGTGTTGGGGACCACTGTTAGGGACGATCATATTGACGAGATTCCAGAGCAAGATAGGGACAAGCAGAAGAGCCATCACACTCTGGAAAGACTCAGGTTGGAGAAGGGAAGAGACTGTTTGCTGGATGAGGAGGAACTGGTATTGAATCAGGGAACATTGTGTAATCCCTGTCATAACAGGTTTATACAGGTGTGTGCTTGGGGAGGTCTTCAGTGTGTGGGTTTTAACATATCCCCTTGTCTTACTAAAACTCTTAGTGTTGTTGAATACCTCGTCTGGGTAGACTCTTTTTGACTCTTCCAGGCAAGATTCTGGGTCCCTCACTGGCTCAAAGAAGTAGAAGCTGCAATAGAAAGCTACCACGACAGGCTTGACTTCTGAGTGGGTGTGCTCCAACCCTTCACAAGTGGACAGTCACTATGATAAAGTAAATCCTCATCTATACTGCATTTGAAATATTGCCAAGGATACACTGACAACGTAGGTGGTTAAGAATCCTTTTATGGATTCTTTTTTGGCAAAGGTGAAGAGAAGATGGGGGCAGAATAAAGAGGGTGAGATTGGGAGAGAGGGTGGGCTCCATCCCCCTTGATGGAGAACCGGATAGAGTGCAACTTCATTCTGCCACAATCATTCCTCTACTTGCCAATGATAAGGTCAAGTATCCATATGTTGGAATTCAAAGAATTAAAAAAAAATTTCTTCAGTGGGTTAATGGCAACTCCAACGCAGGTCACCAAGAATAATGAAAGTAAACAGAAAGTCTACCCAATGATGGGAAGAATGACTACACTCTCATGTTAGTTAACATAATTTCTCATGTTTCAGAAAATTTCCAGAATTACTTTATGGATGTCAGTATGTTTATCAACTCATATTATGATAGTGCTAGAAATTTCTTCACCTCCAATGGAGGTAAATAATAATGTTATTTTACATGGAGGCTTTTTCTTTGTTTCCTTTTAAAGTTTGAAATTTATTTTAAAAGACAATATATAGCCCTAGTAAAAAAAAATCAGAACACGCAGTAATAAAAAGCATATTGTCTAAAACCCCAGAATATATAAAAAAGTGTATAGTAAAAAATTGTTAGAGTGGTTTTTATAAATATTTACTTTTTTGAGCATAGTTTTTGTGCTGCTGTTTTGCATTTGAAAAAGATAAACAGAAGCTTCTCTTGTTTTGTTCTTCAGCCAGGGTATTAGACAAACTGATCTACTTAATAGGTTTAGAAATTTTTTCTAATTTTGGAAAATGGTCCATCAGGTGAAGTTTTGGGAAAGTTATATGTACAGTTTTAAAAAATTGGTCTACTCTCTTTCTTGGAATTATTCAGTTTTGCTTTTATTGCTTTGGCTCCTAGTGGACACCTTTGAGCTTTACACATATGTATTAGATGTGTACATTTATAGGTATAGAGTGGCTACTGGTCCCATTTCCAACTCTCAATTGGAGAGGATCACCTGGGGGATTCACAATGCTAAATAGGAACCTTCATTCCCATCCAGCTCTGCTGTTAAAAGTATCCCTCTTTGGAGCCGCCCTCAGCTTGCAGGTCTTCTTTTCCTGCTTCCCCCTTTTCCCTCCTTCCCTTTCCTTGCCCTCTTCCTCTCTCTCTTCCTTCTTTCTTTCTTGTGTCCTTTTTTCCTTTTTTTGCTATTTTGTGTAGAATTCTTTTTCTTCTTTTTAAAGATAGATAAGAACTCTGATTCTTGGAACAAGAAACACAATTTTAGTGCCAAGTGAGCTAATATCATTAAACACACACAATTAGCTAAGGTGCTGAGGAGGAATAATTTATAAATTATGAAATTACCAGGGAGTAATTTTATGAAGAGAAATAGCAGTTTTATTATGCTGTCTGCATATGTCAATACAACATGCATAGACGTGTGACTATTTTGATTCTCACATGCCTACTAATTTTGCAGGAAGAGACCGTGGATATCATTCAGTTTATCCACCTTATGCTATAGAAGGGGAAACTAAAGCCCCAAGAAATTAGACTTTTTGTCCAGGGTCACCAAGATACATTTGTCTGAGAGGTATTTACAGCTCAGTCTTTGGACTTCTAAGCTTCCCCCATTATATCATGGGGTTGTGTATTTGTTTTGCATGTGTTTTTCCCAACCTCATTTTGAAAAAAAAAAAAAAACTATATAAAATTGAAAGAATGGTAAATACTATATCACCATTATATTCTTTATCAGTTGTTAACATTTTGCCACATTTGTTTTTCTCCCTGTTTCCTTGTTTATCTCTCTCTCAGTTCAGTTCAGTCGCTCAGTCGTGTCCAACTCTTTGTGACCCCATGAACTGCAGCACGCTAGGCTTCCCTGTCCATCACCAACCAGCAGAGCTTGCTCAAACTCATGTCCATTGAGTCGGTGATGCCATCCAACCATCTCGTTTTCTGTCGTCCCCTTCTCCTCCCGCCTTCAATCTTGCCCAGCATTGGGGTCTTTTCCAATGATTCAGTTCTTCACTTCAGGTGGCCAAAGTATTGGAGTTTCAGCTTCAACATCAGTTCTTCCAATGAATATTCAGGACTGATTTCCTTTAGGATTGACTGGTTTGATCTCCTTTCAGTCCAAGGGACTCTCAGGAGTCTTCTCCAACACCACAGTTCAAAAGCATCAATTCTTCAGTGCTCAGCTTTCTTTATAGTCCAAATCTCACATCCATACATGACTACTGGAAAAACCATAGCTTTGACTTTACAGACCTTTGTTGGTAAAGTAATGTCTCTGCTTTTTAATATGCTGTCTAGGTTTGCCATAACGTTTCTTCCAAGGAGCAAGCATCTTTTAATTTTGTGGCTGCAGTCATCATCTGCAGTGATTTTGGAGCCCAAGAAAATAAAGTCCCTCACTGTTTCCATTGTTTTCCATGTTTTCATATTTGCCATGAAGTGATGGCATATATCTCTATGTATATGTAAGATATGCATATAGTTCTTCTTCCTTTTTCCTAAACAGTTTGAAAGGAAGTTGCAAAGATCACTCTTAAATAGCTCAGGATGTGTTTTATAAGAACTAAGGCATTCTTCTACATAAGCACAATGTGAAAGTCAAAGTGCAAGTCGCTCAGTTGTGTCCGACTCTTTGTGACCCCGTGGACTATACAGTCCATGGAATTCTCCAGGCCAGAATACTGGAGTGGGTAGCCTTTCCCTTCTCCAGGGGATCTTCCCAACCCAGGGATCAAACCCAGGTCTCCCCATTGCAGGTGGATTCTTTACCAGCTGAACCAGAAGGGAAGCCCAAGAATACTGGAGTGGGTGGCCTATCCCTTCTTCAGTGGATCTTCCTGACCCAGGGATAGAACTAGGGTCTCCTGCATTGCAGGCGGATAAGAACAATAAATTATCCCAATTTATCTTTGATACATAGGCTTCCCAAGTGGTGCTAGTGGTAAAGAAAACTGCTTGCCAGTGCAGGAGAAGCAAGTTCAATCCCTGGGTTGGGAAGATTCTCTGGAGGAGGAAATGGCAACCCACTGCAGTATTCTTGCCTAGAGAATCTCATGGACAGAGGAGCCTGTCGGGTTATACTTCCATAAGATCTCCAAGAGTCGGACACCACTGAAGTGGTTTAGCATTGCACATATTCTATTGTAAGAAGCAGAGCAGAGCTGGAGGTAAGGGCTTGGGGCGGGGGTAGTTCTACAGAAGAAGGATCATGAAGGATTGGGCAGTGTCAGCAAAGGCACTAGAAATACTGACCTTGGCTCAGACAGTTCACTGGTTTAAACTTCATCTTTTATTATTATTAAAAAACAAGTCAACAGTCACAGATCACTTAATTATTGGGAGATGAAATGAATAGGTTTTCTTTAACATGGGATGATACATTTTAGTTCTTTTTCCTAAGCTCAGTTTGGAAGCTTCAAGGACTAAGCTTCCTCTATATGCTCGGACTAACGGACTTTCCTGAACACTTTCATCTGAGCATCTCTGCTATGCTGTTTGCTTTGGTTTTCTTACCCCTCTGTCCATCAGTCATTTTGTCTCCAGCCCACTAATCAGTTCAGTGCAAATCTAGTATCTTTTCTCCTTGAATCTCATTTTACTTCGCTGGTTTGTCGCCTGCCAGACAGTTCTCAGGGAAGCACCCTCTCCATTAACTTGTCCCTCTCTTCGCATATACACATGCCTTTTATACTCTTTATCCTGTCTCTGCATATAGAATCTGGGAAATTGCCGTTTCTAAAATTCTGATATCTGAGATTTAGTTTTCTCAGTCAGTGTAGTTTTGTTAGTAAATATCATATGTTGGGTCACAGTACAACCTTAGTTTCTTCCTTTCTTCTATATGGGAATCATTTTTTTCTCATCTTGTACCATGTGTTTCTATAATCAGAGATACTGAACATCTCATTGCACTTTTTACTGGAGGAATGCTCGAGCAAGTCACTAACATAATGCTCAAGTCAGAATGACTTTGCTCACTCCCACTAAGCCTAGAATGGTATTAGTTCTGAGGGTACGATTTCATAAAAGGAATTCAATGTGTTAAGTGTATATTGACGTTTTCTGCATTCCCATGAGTTCTGTGTTCATGACTCACAGGAGTGCGTTTCAGAAGTGAAGGGAGCTGATTTACATATGGCAAATTATCTTCTCTTTCTATGTCTCATCCTTAACAAAACTGATCAGTCTTGCATGCTTAAGACTTTGCTATGAGCTACCTTCTTTAACCATTAACTCATGACTGAAATCCTGTTAAGGAGCAGTTACAATGCCTTTAAGTATGGCTGAAAAGAACTTCTGGCAGAACACAATTAGGAAGATGCATTTTTGGGAAGTGTGGGTGGTGGAAAAAATGAGAGCTTTTCTTAAAATTTTATAGACTATGACCTAATTTTACTGACCCACTATCTTTCTCTCTCTCATGTTATTCTGAAACCGTGACCACTTTCATCATTTTTCTTAACTATTTAACTGGCTCTTATAAAAAAATATGCCCAGATCCTGAGAGTTTTGGGGAAAAAATAAAACAACAGACCTCCCAAATCTAGTTTTTAAAATAATACCTTTTGCTATTCTTTCACTTGTAAAAATCATTCACACTCTTTATAAGAAATTTAGAATCTAGCGTGTCGCAACCATATTATATTCAGTGTATTTTCTTCAGTTTTTCCTTTCAATGAAGAGTTTTGCTGATTTGTATAGCCCGGCTGTTATTATACAGACTGTGTACATTTTCTTTTTATTAAACCCCAAATTGTAACATGAGACTTTCTGTTGTATCAAATTCATAGTAATCATTTTTAGAGACTACATAGTAACCTAGCCTATGTTCTTGATTTTATATTAATAGATAGTGTCTATTCTTAATCATGAATAAATATGCAATAAAAATCTTTGTGACTAAAGATTTTCCTGCATTCCAAAACATTTCCTTGGGATATTGTGAATATTGATACATAGCCTTGCAAAAGAGTGGTAGCAGGTTATATTTCTGTTATCAATATGTGTGATTACACAGTGTATGTTTATGTAAATATAAGCTATAACTTTACTATCAGTATTGTGTGTTATATTGAAAAGAATACTTGGCTAATTTAATAAGCCAAGCTTGAAATCTTTATATTAATGTATTATTGGAATATTAAGAAAGTACAACCTTTCCCACGTTTTGTGATCCAAATGTAGTTCTTCTTTCATGAATTATCTATTCATGTCCTTTACCCATTTACCTGTTCGAGCTTTGACGGCTTTAATATCAGGTCTCATTTACTTTTTAACAGAACAAAGATAAAGTCATTTGCCTCTTTTTTTCTGTTATAGTACTTTTTCCTGGTTACTTGCCTCTTACTTAACCTAGTTTTATCTCCGTCTTCTCTGTCAAGAAGAAAAAAATTAAAACTGTAATGATTGAAACTAACATGAATAGAAGGGAACTGAAACTCAAAAAGGTGAGAAGTACTGTATCTTCCTTCTTCAAATGAGTGAAACATGATTCTTTGGTAAAGTACTTTTCAAGGAAAAATTTGGAGATGCAATCATGGAAATAATATCGTTAATCTTTGAGGGCCATGATATTTCTAAAAATGACCAAAACTATAGGATCTAAGCTTACTATACTAGTATTGTGATGGCACTCTGGCAAAATTCTAGATGAATTCTTTATGAGGACTCTTCACAAAAGAAGTCACTGACTGGTTAAAACCAGAATGAGTCTACAAACAGTAATTTATGTCAAAGTAACTATTTTTACATAGGTTCTTAGAGTCAAAGGTGGAAAGACTTCTGTGAACATAGACCATTTTATTTCAACAGGACTTGGAAGTTTTATATTCTTGTAGGCAAGATAGAGAAGTTTGGGCTGGGTGATAATCCTGTTAGGTGGATTAACAACTGGTTAAAGATTTCACACAATAGGATACTGATTGATGGGAACCTTGAGTTGTGTTCAGCAGGGCTCCAATATAAGCTATAGTTTAGTGAACATTTTTCTAATTACTGGAATGAAGAAATCAAAGCCTTCTTATCAAATGTGTGTAGGTCCCAAACTGGGAACCTTAATGAATAGGCTAGATGAAGGGAATCGTTAAAAAAAAAAAATCTCAGTTGATGGAAATCATGGTAGTAGGACTACATGTAAAGTATAAACAGCTTAGTTGAAAACAATGAATTGAGCAATTATAAGATGGGGAGTCTTCATGCAAGTAAAAGTATTGAGTGTCTCTATTGTCTGAGAGCTCTATCTAAGGAAAGACTATGCTATCCTTATTTGAGACAGTCAGAGTTTTGTAGGAAAAATACACAGACACACACATTGTTTGGAGGACGGCTGACCAGTCTAAAATCAGTCAGGCTAGACATTCTGGCAAGAGTCAGTGTTGCAGTTTTGAGTGTAAAGGCAGTCTGGAGTAAGAATTTCTCTTTTATGGAGACTTCTGTCTTTTCTTTCAGGCCTCTGACTGATTTGATGAGGCTCACCCGCATTGTGGAGGGTAATCTGCTTTACTCGAGGTCTATCCTTCACGGCAACATCTAGTTTGGTGTTTAAACAGACAATTGGGTTTCATATTCTAGCCAAATTGAGATAGAAAATTAACCATCACAATATTATTCATGAGTTATCAGATTCAGATGAGTTAACAGTGAATGTCTCATAATTTGGGTTTAGCTCTGGGTAAGAGTTTAGGAAGCCCATTCCTGCTGGAACAGGTCAAGCAGTGAGTTTGAGTTGGTGAAAAGATAGGAAGACATGTCATTTAAAGAACAGTTGGAGGAACTGTGATATGCTTAGAAAGAATAAAATCCAGAGAAGCTCTATATTATGCAGAACTTGTGGCTGGAACTGACTTGCATTTATTAATGCAAAAAGTAGGATGGATTGATTTATGTAACTGAAAAGGCCAGGACTAGGCCTGGCATGAAGTTCAACTAATATCCAGATTTCAAATCATGTTATGTGGTCTCTTTCCTCTGTCTTTGACTGGGATTTATTTTGCCTCCTTCTCAGGCAAAAAAATCTCTCCATGAAGTGGTGCCTGAAACTGAGTTTTCATTGTTCTAAAGGTAATAACCTGGGGCTTCCCTGGTGACCCAGTGGTTAAGACTATACCTTCCAACATAGGGAGAGCAAGTTAGAGTCCTGATTGGGGAGTTAAGATTCCGCATGCCTCAGGGCCAAAATAAACTGAAACATAAAACAGAAACGATACTATAACAAATCCAAAAGGACTTGAAAAATGATCTACATCAAAAGAAATCTTATAAAAAAGAAATAAAACTAATAACCCAGAGCAAAAAGAGAGCTTTTCTTTCTCAAAGTTTCTATGAAAAAATACATGGAATTTGGTCTCATTGATTTAGTTTTCACCAAATTCCCAGTTATAAACTGACCATTGGGACAGGAATTCTGTATATGTTTATTGACAATTCCAGTATTGTGTACCTCCAGTTGCAAAAAGACACATGGAATAAGAATGAGGAAGGTGTCGCAGGGAAGGAAAATTAGATGTTGTTACTGGAAGAAGGGTGAGAAGAAGGATGGGTACCAGCTAGCAAAAAATAATGTTTTTCACCATAAAGGATTGATAACTATTTTCCAAACATTTGTAGGGCTGTCATGTATTAGAAGGATTAGGACTTTTCTATGTATCCCCAAAGGGGAGAACTGGTATCAGTGTGCAGAAGTGAAGAGGAAATAAGATTTTGGTTTCTACATAATAATATTCTCATAGAGAACCAGTATTGTGTGTGTTATAAGGTAATGTGTGCCCTGTTGCTAGAAGAATTTATGTAAAAATTTAATAGATATTATAGAGGCAATTCCTGTTTTGTATTAAAGAACTGCCCAGGTTTATGAGACACCCCCTTCTATTTCCATGACTTCATTATCCTATTTTCTACATGTGTGTGTGTGTTCCAGTGCATACACAGAACCTTGTGGTTATTAGATCTCCCAAGAGGGAGGTTTAATCCAATTGCTTGATAAGGGCATTATTTAACACCAGTTATTTTTGAGTTGTTACCTCTGTGCCTGCTGAATTGATTCCATGTTTCTAGTTCTTCTTAATATAGCATTAACCATGGTATAAGTAGGTACACATGTGGCAAAGAAGATATAATGCTGACTAGGGGCAAGGAATTAGAAAGACATACGGGTGGGGTCCACTTTATCCTCATGTACAGGTCACTTTCCCAAGCAGACGGAATATTCAATTTCCACTTTAAATTTCAGTTCCAGTACCAAACACTGAGAGAATGTAGACTATAAGGAAGAAATAACACTAAAGGGAAGCCCTCAAAGATAATTCCATCATCCATAACACCAGGCGCTTCCTGGCATTATGACTAATAAAACTCAGCGAAAAACATGTTCTAAATATTTTTATGTGCAAAAAATAGAAAATTGTAATAAAATAATGGCTGTTATTTCAAACCATGACTATAAAATGCCCCTGGGACAGAAATGCCTAATTATGAAATAAAACAACTTTTGTATCCCTCAGGCAATGTTTTCAAACTATTGCTCTCTCCAAACTAGTCACTATAATTAGTCCAATTCCCTAGAAGAAATGAAAAGTGTAGGCGAATTCATTTAGGGCCATAGCTCAGGGCTGTGTCTTGGCTCAGGACCAAATGGACTATTAAAATGTGTGTGTGGAATAAGTGTTATCAGCACGGTGGGTCGGAGGACAACTTCTATCAGGAATTACTTGATATTATCATTGAGTCGTGATAATCATATTATTTTCAGCAGGTAGGCTGAGAGGTATGAATTCTAGGAAGAACTGGATGACCTTTGATGGAAATTTATTTCCAATACTGGTGAGCCATGCCATCTCTGCATGCCTCAGCTTCCCCAGTTCTCAACTGAGGTTAAAAATGACTGCCTATTTAGAAATAGGAAAGCTTAAAAAAAAGAAAAAAAAAAAACAAACTAATGAGCAAGAAGGAAGGGAAAAAAAACTTCAAAATTTCTCTTCTATTTCCCCTCGAAATATTTGGAAGGGTTGTAGTACTCAATGGAAAAAATATTTGGGAATCATAAAAATCATTATTAGGACAAGTATTTTGTATTTTGCTACCTAGAATTTAAATTTTACCAAACTATTTCTGAAGACGTTTATTCTGTGCCTTATTTGTTAGGAAACATTATATTGTTCATTCTATTTTAAAAGCAGACTCTTCAGAACAACATTTAAAGACGAGTTGGGCACTTGCTAGCTTTCAGAGCTCAGAGCTCTTTTCCCAAACATGGATGCCGTGTCTTCTGTGTGGATTTCCTTTTCTTGGCTTTGAATCTGTAGTTATGGCTTCATCCTCTTGGTTTGTTCTCAGAGAGGGAGTCGAATGTAATCTGTGTCAGTCAAGGTCCTGGTGGGAAATTGGGTAATTTGAACAGTGTTTAATAAGGGAGCTATTTACAACATTGTGTTCAGATGGAAGATAAACCACAAGGTATAGTCCAGATGACCGAGGAGAAGAGGACTTATCAGAGCCCTGAGAGGGAGAGAAATACGTGGAGAGGGCTGCTTGACAGGAGCTGCGACCTTTAGTCTAAGGACTGAATCCATCCTGTGGTGACTGCAGAAGGGACCAGAGTGAATGACTACCCGACTTTCATCTTTTCCTCTTTCTGATTTCCTGTCTGCTCTAATGGGTTCTCCCACTGGGAAGTGTAAGGAGCTTGCTGATGGAGTAGTCTGCATCGATTTCTGTCTACTCTCTGATTTCCTGTCTACTCTAATGGATTCTCCCCAGAGATCCCAACCAGAAGCTAGAGTGAGAGAAGCTTCCTGATGGAGTGGTCTGTACACGTCAGCCTTCTGTACTGATCTGTACACAGTGGAGAAAAGTACAGGGTGGATTTAGGGCTAACAGAAGAGATCCAGAAGAATCTATAGTAGTATCCTTCTCAAAAGCACAGGTGGGGGTAATAAGCTGCTACCATATTTGACTAGATTTGAAACAAAAGATTTCATTGTCTTATTGCAGAATAAAGCACACATCCAGGGCTTTAGTCAAGCAACATCATCCAAGAGTTTATCCAGCCATGGCTTTCTGCAACAAGCCCTCTGCATGACCCAGTCTTGAGTCTTCTGCTTGCTTGTGTCTGGTTTTTATTTCATCTTTTGCAACATGAACTATAGAAATGATCCCTGAAAGTATACTCTTGGCCAATACTTTGGCCACCTGATGCGAAGAACTGACTCATTGGAAAAGACCCTGATGCTGGGAAAGATTGAAGACAGGAGGAGAAGGGGATGACAGAGGATGAGACGGTTGGATCGCATCCCTGACTCAATGGGCACGAGTTTGAGCAAGCTCCAGGAGCTGGTGATGGACAGGGAAGTCTGGTGTGTTGCAGTCCATGGGGTCTCAAAGAGTCGGACATGACTGAGCGATTGAACTGACTTTGCAATATGAAAGTAATTTGTCTGCATTTAGAAATATCACATATTGGAACACTTTGAAGCACAGTAGTCTTAAAATCATCAGATAGTTTTCAAAAGACTGGAGATGTAAAGAGAACACTAGAAGACTCGGGCCATTGAGGGTAACAGTTCAGGGTAAGAGATGATTTTAAAGAACATCCATGGCAGAAAGGGGTATTCTGGAAGATTCTCCCCTTTTTTTTTTTTCTCAGCAAATTAAATGAAAATGAAACATTTTAAAGTAGTTAACACTAAGTCCAGGAAACCAAACATCCTATTTGTTTCATTTTTTCTTCTCTTTCTTTCTTTACTATTAGGCAATTAGTTTTTTATGTTAGGAGGAATTTCTCTACTTCTTAAATATTGGCTTAGAAAGGCTAAATAATTTCAATAATAGTTTTATATGTGATTCTACTGCCTTCAAATTTAATATATTGTTATATCAAATGTAATAAGTTTATAGGAAACATATATCTTCAAATAAGCTATCTTTATGTATTTTAAAGTAACTCCTTAAATACAAAGATATTTCCATTTTTATTTCCTCTCAAATTTCTTTTTTGACTGTACCACACAGCAAGTGGGATCTTAGCTCCTTGACCAGAGATCAAACCCATGCCCCCTGCAGTGGAAGCATGGAGTCTTAACCACTGGACAACCAGAGAAGTTCCCCTTTCCTTTCAAATTTCTATCCCTTCTCCCTCATTTACCCTAAAGCTCAAATCTGGGGAAAATAAAGTTCTGATTAACTCCATGGTTTCAATATTTTCACAGTTTACTCTTGAATCATAGATATATTTTGAGAATAAATAAAATTGTATCTGTAGAAAAGTACTCTGAGTCTAGAGTAGAGAGAAGTTATGTGGATTCAAGGTGTCATTGTTAAACAAAGGCATTATAATTCTCTAAATGCAGCCATGGGGACAAGGTGGCACAGAAAAGCCCCTCAGTGAGGCTGTTGTTTAGTCACTAAGTCGTGACTGTCTCTTTGCGACCCCATGGACTGTAGCCCACCAGGCTCCTCTGTCCATGGGATTTCCCAGCAAGAATATTGGAGTGGGTTGCCATTTCCTTCTCCAGGGGATCTTCCTGACCCAGGGATTGAACCTGTGTCTCCTGCATTGGCGGGTGGATCCTTTACCACTGAGCCACCTGGGAAGCCTCCTCAGTGGAATGCTCATCTTTAAAAAATGTGCGCTTTATTTTGTAGTTAACAAAGTAAGCAGGTACTGTTTGAATTGTAGACTGAGTGTCTGCAGACATTGGGTACAATTTTTTTTTTTTTTTTTGCATGTGATGCATACAGGGGACAGTATACAAGTGTATCTCTAGCTCTGAGGTGATTTTCAAGAAGATAAAATAGGATTTGGTCTATTAGATTGGACATACAGTCAGGCTATGGTAATAATTTAAACTTTGTGGCTTCCCTGGAGTTGTGAGCTCATAGAGAGTAGTCCTTAGATGGCTCTCCAGAATGCTCTCCAGCTTATGAGCATTGGAACTGTTTTCCTTTCTTATTTTATCATGATTCAGAGGTCACAAGAATCAGACAAATCTAATTGGAGGTGAGTCTTAGCCAGTTAAAGACTGATAAACCTTGTAAGGGACCAGAGGTAGGTCTTTCTTTTCATCTGTTTATTTATAAGAGCTGCAGAGAAAAAAGGTTTATTGATATCTCAGAGCATAATTGGCCTTAAAAAAGCTATCAGTACAGTGGAAACCAAACGGTGGAAGAGAAGTTAATTTGTTTCACTAGGTAAGCACCTCTTCTTGCTAAAGTATCCTGAAAAAACCAAGCACAAATAAGTCACTAGTAAAGTGTGAAGTCAGATTGATGTGGGGTTTACGTTCCCCATCAGACAAATTAGGTTATTTCAGACACTCCTTCTGTGTGATGTGGTTGATGTAGGAACCTTTAGAATGGAGTTTTTTTTTTTTTCTGGTTTATTTTACTTTTTTTGTTTAGGTTTAGGTTTTCAGAAGAGATACAGAAATTGGGAGAAGTTTGTGGTTGACTTTTATTGGTTTAATTGAAAAAGTTTATATGTGAAGGTAGACCTCAATCTCTACAAAACTGATGTGCTTTTAAAACTAAGAACAAAAGTTATTAAATGTGCAGCCATCTGGTTTTCAGATGATGAGGACCTGAGTGAAGAGGGCAGAAGTAGGAGTGGAAAGGTGAGTGGGATACAAGAGATATTAAAGAAGAGAATTGGTTGCCTGTTGGGCAGAGAGACACACTGAAGATCATTCCAAAGCTTTGTGCTTGTGGGTAACAGAGAATTGTCTTAATTTTAATCATATTAACTTTAATAGAATGAGGATGTTTGAGGTGCAATTATCTTTAGAGGAGAGAGAGGTGAGGTGGGGAAAGAATATATAGTAGAATCTTGACATTTATAGATACAACTCTTGCAACATCCAGAAGTTCACAATGATATTACAATCACATAATGACATTATAAGTTTTCATGTATTAAGTTGTAATGGAGATGATATTGCCTTTATTAAGTTGTTGTGAAGATTAAATGAGATAATACATATAAAATGCTTAGGGATACTGATTATGGTGGTCATTATCATCACAGAAATGTTAAGCAAGTATTGAACAGTTCCTACTGTTATAAGATTTTTACGTATGTAATTTACATATAATTTAACTCCAATGGCTCTATGAAATAGGTAATAATATTTTATCTCTCTTTATAGATGAGGAAATTGAAGCATAGTGAGAGGTGAAACAACTTGCTTGAGGTTACATTAAGTGGCAGAGAACAGACTTAACAAGTAGTTGGGCGCCAGGATTTAGCTCCTAAGCACTCTCTTCAGTAGACTTCCAGGGAACACTGGAATTGATTATTATACAAGACTGGAGTGCAGTAGTAAATTTTAGTAGTGGTGATCCTAGCCAACAGCTGGGATTCATACCTCAGTTAGCAAATCTCATAAATTTGAAGATGCTCAAAGGATCCTAGGAAAGTTAATGGGTCTATGAGTATAAAATAAAGACTTTTAAAGAAAAAGACCCTTTGTTATGTGAATTGTAAGGACACATGTTCAGTCCTTTAAAATATCCATGGGTGCAGGAATTCATGGTAATGTAGTAATAATTTCAGCTGTTTTGATATTAATTTATTTGACAGATATTTTTCGAGCATCTATCACAGTGCTATGGGAAATTTGATGGAGAAGAAGAAAAGTCCTTTTCTTAGCAAGCTTCCTGGGTAGTGGGAGAGACAGATGAATGAAATGCAAGTACAATATAGTAAAGTAATTGTAAGCACCAGCATCAACTAACTAGGCTGTGTGTGAGAGTGTGCTAAGTCTCTTCAGTTGTGTCTGACTCTTTGCAACCCCGTGGACTGTAGCCCGCTAGGCTCCTCTGCCCATGGGATTCTCCAGACAAGAATACTGGGCTGGGTTGCCATGCCCTTCTCCGGGAGATCCTCCCAACCCAGGGATCGAACCCGGCTCTCTTATGTCTCCTGCATTGGCAGGGGGGTTCTTTACTGCTAGAGCTACCTAAGAAGCACAACTTGGCTGTAGAAAGGTCAAATAAGGCTTTATGGAAGAAGTGATGTAAAATACAGAACTTGAAGGCTGAATAGGAAATGGGGGCAGGTGAAAAATGAGAGAAGTGGAGAAACAAGAGAGAGAGGCCTGTGCTTGTGAAACTGCAACTAGATCAATATGGTTGAGAAACACAAGCGGCTGGGGGGTGAGCAACAGGTAGAGATACAGCTGCAGAAGTGAGGCAGTGGTCAGGTCACGAAGGACTTCAGGTCACAGTGAGGAGTCTGATAATTATTCTGAAGGCAGTGGAAACTATCTATGTGATTTAAGCAGAGAAAGGCTAGGGTCCAGCAGCATGCTTGCAGCGTATCTGGAGCATAGAGACATGCTGGTTTAGTACCCATCTTGAAGGGCCTTTGGAGAGTACATTGTTATTTATACCAAATTTATATTGAGCACCTGTTGCATATGTAAAGAGACCATAAACTCTGAAGGAAAGATAAACTTGCACCTAAAGTTTAGCCAGCAGCATGCTCTCCTTTTCTAATGAGTGTAATTGTATTTCCGTGCAAGTTTAACCACAAGTGTGTACAGTTAGATTTTGGTTTTTTTCACCACCAGATCACCAGGTATTTGTGCAGCGAGGCAGTTGAACTTGATTTCTAGTCTTGACTACGCTCTGTGATGCTGGGAGAGATATCATTGTAGCCCTTGGCTTTTGTATCTGCGATGAGAGAAGGTCAAAGTAGATCTTCATGAAAATTTCCCCTCAGCCTTAAAATTCACCTGTTTTGGTTTGAAACTTTTCACACATTCCAGTTAGGTAAAAAGTGACAAACTTTTACAATGCACTCTTCTTTTCTTTGTGCTTTTTTTTTTTTTCTCTGCCTCTTTGTGTTGCTTCAGTGGTAGTTCTTGATGAAGAGAGGGGTTGAAATGTTAGCAGGATATTCAGGTCAAAGGAGGATTTGGTGCCCATCTTATTTGCTCCCACATGTTACAGATCAGGAGACTGAGACACCCTAGTGATGAGATTCCTCCAAATTCTAGAGGTGGGTCAGTGGCAGAGTGATGTCCAGAGCCTTGGGAATGTCTGGCCCCAACTCAGTTCTTTTTCTTCTATTAGGGTTCACTTCACCTCTCTGAGGACATATGGGGTGCCATCTTAAGTAATAAATTGGGAAAAAAATTAGATATCATGGAAGATTTCAGGTGTTTTAAAGTAGAAATGACTGTATCACTGCCAGGTAGGGCTGTTGTTTATTTTTCAGGCTTTGAGTCACTTTAAAAAATAAACATATATATCATAATATATGTGTTTTATATATATATATGTGTGTATATATATATATAATGTAACAATAGGTACATATTGCTCCCTTATTCTTCATGAGTGATTCCTCCTTTTGTACTAATGTTTCTCGCTCTGGTTTCTGTAAAAGAAAGATCCTTTTTCCTCCTTTCCCCACCCCCATTTCTCTTACATAAGCAATGAAATGATCTTCCTCTTCGTTCAGGAAGCTGGCAGCCTCCAATCTGCAGCCTTTAGATAGCCAGCTAATTAAGGGGAAAGCAGGTGTGGATGGGTCTATTCAGCCTGTAAATAAGTGCCAAAAATTAAAGTTATTGGTCTGTGAGTGTTAGCAGGTGGAAGCACTGTTTTATACCTTTTATAGAGGAGGGGAAAGGAAGGGGGGTTAGAAGGCATTAAGGGGTCGGGAAGAAAAAATGACTTTTTATGACTAAAAGCTCTTCAAAAAGAGAGTGTGTCTATTTCTGAAACATTGTCTTGTTTGGGATTAATCCTAAAAACATATAATTGCCTGCCCTAAGGGTGTAGTGTTCCCTGAGCAGGGCTCCATGAACTGTATGGCCTGGGCAGAAATAATTCATGGTCTCAAGCTGATACTTACTGGCATAACTCGTGACTACTGCAGAAACATAAATGCCTGTGTTCTTTTGTGATTTCTCTTCTCCATTTCTTACATATGCTCAAATGCCCAGAGTTCCCTCTCTGCAAAACCCCTCACTTAAATGCTGAGAAGAAAATATGATCTATTGTTGCACAACTTAATGCATTACTTAATGAAGCGATCTGGAAATAAAATTTATATGAGGAAATGAATTCCTGGGAGTGTGCTTCTCCCCGTGTCATTTCTTTATTCTTTGAAATTTTTTCCCCTTTCTTCTCCCTTCTTTTGTGTTTAATGATTTATTTTAGGATTTCTTAACTGGAGGACATTTTTCAGTAGAGTGTTATGGCAGAAGACCACAAAAGCATCATATATTATGCATTCAAAATACATTAATACACGGCTGAAATGCTAACCCATACAATAGAATAATTATAGTGTATCTTCATTGAAATTGTACACATGGCTTTGTGATCACGCTCATTAATTTAGATCTAAATGAAGCAAAATTATTCTGCATGGCTGCTGAGTTAATTTATGTGATATAAGTAAAGAAAAGTTAAATAAAGTGTGATGGAAAATGAGATTGCAGCCAGGCAATTAGGTCCAGAGGAACAGGTTCGCTTGTCTCCCCAGGCTTGCTGGTCCCTCTTGTCTGCAAAGATTTTTCACATTGTTGCAAAAATTTGTCCATTTTAAGACTGTATTGGGACTTCCCTGGCAGTCCAGTGGTTAGGACTCTATGTTTCCACTGCAGCAGGCACTGGTTTGCTCCCTGATCAGGGAATTAAGATCCCACATGCCTCATAGTGTGGCCAAAAAAAGGAAAAAAAAAATATTGTAGTATGAAAGATCCTGATGGAAGGTCTGAGGCATCTTATTGACAGCTAAATTTTAGGAGGGGGAAGAATAAGGTACCAGTATGATGGATGCTTTTGCTTGGAACTATTCAAGTATCCAGATAAAACAACACAAATATATTTATTGATGTGAGCCTGAACTCCTAACATAACAGAAAAAATGCTGTCCTCTAATGAGTAGTATTTTTAGGGGTTTGAAAATCTTACAAGTAGAGTGCATATTGTATATTTTTTTCTAGTAGCCCAAGTAATATTTTTTTTTAGTTGATTAGGAGAATGTGTCACCATGATTTTGTAGTAATATAGCAATTTATGTATTATGATATGTCTTCAAAAAAGCTACCCCATTGCTTTCTACCTTATTTCATCCCATTTCAAGGTTTTTCAAAGTGGTAACTAGTTTCAGTTTTGTGATCAGTGGGATAATAGTTTGTCTTACAAGATAGAGGAATGATTATATTTCTGTATGTAGAAAAGAAACCGATTTTGAATCCAAATGCCATTTGAAAGCATCCACAAAAGCCTCTAGCCTTTGTTTACTTTAACTTTCATTTCGGTGAGAGAAAAGCAGGTTTGATTTTCTTAAATTTTAACTGGCCTCGATTCTGGAGATGCAAAGGTGAGTAAGACAGGAACTTTATCCTCCTGATGGCTTGAATCTAATCAACTGAAGGGAAAAAATGAAACATGTACTATTAAAAAAGGAATAGCTAATATACTCTACCATAAGAAAGGAAATAGTTCAGACTATAATGGTGATTCAAAGAGAAATATTCATATCTAAGTGGGGGTGGGGTGAAGATGGCCTTCATGAAGAAAATTACCTTTGATATTGACCTTGGAGGAAGGCATAAGCTCTAATAGAGAAGACATAGAAATTTGGGCAAAGGAAGAAGGGCTAAGAGATGAAGTTGTAGGAGCTGGGGGAGGATCTGGAATGTTGGGTCTAGTGTGGCAATCGTGAAAAAGAAATTTAGAAAAGTAGCTTGGGATAACATCGTGTGGCTTGTTCTTGGATGAGGCATATTTATTTCCCTTGGAGGTGAGGAAGGGCATTGAAAATTTGTGAGCAGATAGGGGTTGTTATACACAGATGTAAGAGTTGACCATAAAGAAGGCTGAACACCAAGGAATTGATGCTTTTGAATTGTGGTACTGGAGAAGAATGTTGAGAGTCCCTTGGACAGCAAGGAGATCAAACCAGTTTATCCTAAAGGAAATCAACCCTGAATATTCATTGGAAAGACTGTTGCTGAAGCTGAAGCTCCAATACTTTGATCACCTGATGCAAAGAGCTGACTCACTGGAAAAGACCCTGATGCTGGGAAAGATTGAAGGTAAAAGGAAAACGGGGTGGGAGAGAATGAGATGGTTAGATAGCATCACCTATAAAATGGATATGAATTTGAGCAAACTTCAGGAGATAGTGAAAGATAGGGAAGCCTGGCATGCTGCAGTCCATGGGGCTGTAAAGAGTTGGACACAACTTAGCAACTGAACTATGAATCCAAGGGGCTGTAAACAATGTAAGGGATAGACAAGAGCAGGGACATTTTGGAGGCTGGGAAGTCACTAGGGGATTGAGCAACTCCCTATGTAAGTGACAATTAGTGATTAAACTAGGAAAATGTTGGTGGGAATGATAACAAAGGACTGTACTGGAGTAATCACCAGGCCTGGTTGGTTGGATGTTGGGGAGAAGAAAAGAGGGAAATCCAAAGGACTTGCAGAATGCAGTGTTAAGGTAAACTCAGCTTTCTACTAGTGTTTTGAGGTGCTTCTGGGACATTAAATATGTAGAGCAGTCAGTTGGAAATACAGGTTCGAGCTACTTGGAGAACTTGAGCCTAGGGAGACACTGTAGAAGACATAATAATAATAATTGAAGTCATGAGAACATGTGATCTTGCTCAGGGAGAATAAATAGAGTGAGAGAAAAGCAAAATGAAGACTTTAAGGGTAAATATTTTCACTTGGGAAAGGACAAGAAATTGAAGGATAGAGAGGAGTGATCAGAGACACGTGGACCATGAAGGTGATGCAATGCAGTGAAGGGTAAGTAGGAGAGAGTTTTAAGAAGGACAAGACCAATAGAATCAAATATAGCGGAGTGGCTGAATAGGAGGAGGACTAAGACAGGACAATCGAATCTGTTGTTCCAAAGGTCAGTGGCTACTTCAGCTCAGGGACAGAGACAGAAAATAGACTGTAAGTGCTTAGGCTTGGACGAGTAGTGGGTTGAGGGTGCTACTTTTCCACGGTGAACAAAGAATGTTGAGATCAGTCTAGAAGAAGGAATCTTTTGAAAACATTGGATGTAAATCTTTAAGCCTTCCTGATAAAGTTTTCCAGCCTATTTTCACTGAAGCTCCCTGTTTCTTGAAGCACAAATCTCATCCCCAAAATTATTTCCCATCATTGCTAGGGTTCTCTAAAGTAGGGAGGTCATTAAAAAAAAAAGGTAGGGAGATCATTTCATAATGGAAACCTCCTCTCATATACTGACCATGAACATCTCCTTTCTGTGAAAGGACTTTATTTTCTCAGGACACAATGCCTTCCTGTTGTGTTTCTGTAGAATAAAAAGTGGTAAAACACTTTACCAACCTCTGCTGGTAAACTTGGGTTTCCCTGGTGGCTCAGTGGTAAAAAATCCACTTGCCAAAGCAGGGGACTCAGATTTGATCCCCGGGTCAGGGAAGATCCCCTGAAGAAGGAAATGGCAACCCACTCCAATATTCTTTCCTGGGAAATTCCATGGACAGAGGAGCCTGGCGGACTTCAGTCCATGGGGTCGCAAAAGTGTGGGATACAATTTAGTGACTAAACAACAACAACAACAACTGGTAAACTTGGGGGTCATGATTCTGGAGGATAGTAACTCACATATCTACTGACTGTAGAGAGGTAGGAACACATCGTTTCATGTGCCCTTCCATCCAGTGGGGCTCTATGCCTCGGTCTTCTTTGTACCCCTCAGATCCATTGTCTCACAGAACCAGTAGTAAAGACTGTGTAACACTAATGCTTTGATCAGAAGGAAAGAGGAAGAAAGATAATAAAGAATGTAATTGAATAGAACAACCACACATTCCAAACTCATTTAACAAACCTCTACTCATTTTCGTCATGAAGGGAGCAAGTGTCCATTTCCCTCTTTACCTTTCATTGTATCCTGCTATTGATGATGGTTTTCTTTCATACTGGTTTACTTAGTGTAGAAAATACAGCATCAGGGATTAAAATAAATATATGGTTAAACCTTTGTTCCAAAGATCAGTGGCAACATTTTCTGGCACTGATTTTCAAACTTTAACCCTATAGAGTGGCTATTTCTCATTTCTATTCTGTGTCACATGATTTATGCAATCATTGTCTTGGCTTGAGGCACTTGAAAATAAGGTCCTTTTTTGCATATCAAGAGTGTTCCAAATATTCTCTCAGACAATATGAGATCACTTGGGGGAAAAGTGCTGCCTCAGCAGAAATGCTGTAGCTGTCGCTGATTTGTGGGAACATCAAAGGGAAATGAAGAGAGACCAAAGACTGAATAAAGCTGTCATTTCAAGTATAAGTAATCCAAAGAACAAAGTTTTACTCATTTTCAGTTTCCACAATTTTAGATCATCAGTGCCTGGGATTTTTCCTTGGCCCCTTCTGTTTGTGTAAAATTATCTTGCGACTGATTTGCTAGCAAATAGTATGCTCAAAAATGAGAGTAATTCACGAGATCGTATTTATTCAGTGACTCATTAAAACTACATTCACATTTTTACAAAGTGATACAGTTTAGATCTTCTATGAGAACTGTTTGGCATAGCATTATAGACATAATTGCTTTGGAATTTTTATATTTAATGCCCATGAAGCTTTGGTCTCTATTTTCTTTAAATCAGTCTAAACTTTAACTTTTGTGACCTTAATATAACTGCCTTCCTTCACTTCTGTCTCCTTTTTCTGTTAACTTCTAGTTCCCTGTCCTCTTCTGAAAAGGTAGAGAACCAACCCAGTTTTATCTAAAATTAAAACCTCTTGCCTCAGCAACACTCATGATTCCCCGTGCTGACTCCTCATTCTCTCCCAGGATCTCTGCATCACCCTACATCCCTAATGTGGTCCTACCTTAACCTTTCACCCCAACTCTGACTCACTTTACTCTGACTTTAGGGCCCAGGAGTATATAGTAAGTAGTTTCTCCCTGTTATGGGTTGAATTGTGCTGCCCCCTAAAGATATGTTGAAGTCCTAATCCCCAGACTTGTGAATGTGACCTTACTTAGAGATAAGGTCTGTGTGGATGTCAGCAAGTTTAGATGAGATCCTACTGGATTAGGATAGGCCCTGGTCCAGTGACTGGTGTCCTTATAAGTAGAGGGAAATTGGGACACAAATACACAGGAAGAACAACATGAAGACAGAATCAAAGATTAGTGATGCCAAAGGCAATGTTCTAGTGAAGAGATGAGAAGATATGTAAAATGTGAAGATAAAACCCTGGATTAATCCAAAGCCCTTGGTCCGGTTATAAAGAAATGAATTCTGCCAACCACCTGAGTGAGCTTGGTAATGGGTTCTTCCCCAGTCTAGCTTCCAGATGAGACCATGACTCTGACATCTTGATTTCCCCATGCTGACTCATCATTCTCTCCCAGGATCTCTACATCATCCTGTACCCCTAATGTGGTCCTACCTTAGGGGCCCAGAGCAGAGGACATAGTTAAGTTGTGCCTGGACTCATAATCCACAGAAAAAAGACATAATAAATATATATTAAGCCTCTAAGTTTGCAGAAATTTGTTACCCAGGAATAGGTAATTTATATAAATATAAATAGTTTAAATAAAGTAGGTATTCTATCTCATGCAATTTGCTATGTATCTATTTATAATTGGAAAAAAATCAATCTGTATTCTATATTTTAAAAATATTTTCAAGTTATTCTCTTTTTAGTATAAGAAGCAAGAAGGCAGTAATAGTATCTTAGCAAATATTATAAACCACACCTTAAATACTATTCTCTTAAACCTGCTCTAAGCCTTTAAATGTTAAGCAGGCGTGAACTTTAAAAGCAGTTTTCTTCCCTGTGTGTGTAGTCTGCTACACTAACATTTGGGAGTTGGGAGGGGGAAGCAGACGTTATGAAATGTTCATTGATGAGTGTTATACTGATTGCAGATGACAGCTTCCTTTCAGCAAGATGTAGTGCATTCAACCATTCTGAGTTTTATTTAACGTTTTTTTTCCTCTCAGAAATCATTATTGATGCTTTTAGTTTGGCAACAGACAGATTGGCAAAAAAAATTAGATAACTTGGCAAAAGTCTGGGCTCTGGAGGCCTCATGAAGTAGATATTGTCCCTGTACAGCCTCAGAGAGTTTCCACAGGTGGGAACTTGCCTTTCTTTTTGGTAAGTCCCAATATTCTCCCGGGCCGAGCCCAGGGGTAGGAAGCCAGGGCCCAAGCACTAAAGTTTAATGAGCCAGTCATGCAACAACAGAGAGAAGTAGCTCTTCAGAGGCTGAGATGATTTCTACTTCACAGCACAAAGCCACTTAATAAGGACACATAAAACTTTGCTTTCTTTTCCTGCAGGGGAAAGTACAGAATTTATCAAAAAAGGAGTGGCTCAAAATTACAGAGTGTTTTTTCTTTTCAAATAGTATGTCTTTGAATACAGGCATACCTCAAAAAAATGGCAGGTTTGGTTCCAGGTCACCACAATAAAGTCAGTATCATGGTAAAGTGAGTTATGAACTTTTTGGTCTTCCGGTGCATATAAAAGTTATGTTTATGCTATACTGTAGTCTATTAAATGTGCAATAGCATTATGTCTAAAAAACAATTGATATGCATTAATTAAATAATTTGTTGTTTAGTAAATAACTTGTGTCTAACTCTTTTGCAACCCTTTGGACTGTAGCCTGCCAGGCTCCTCTGTCGATGGGATTTCCCAGGCAAGAATATTGGAGTGGGTGAGGGTGTATGAGAGCTTACGGAATGAGTTGATACTTGACATTTGGTTTGCGTTTCAAATGAAAGGAGATTGACTCTGATGGAAAAGCTGGGGAAGAGCATTATAGTTTGATGGAACAGCATGTGTGAAGACATAGGGACAAGGCAAAACATGGTCCTTGTCATAGGCAGAATAATGTCCTTCCCCCATTTCCAAACATGTCCACGTCTTATTCCCTGGATCCTGTGGACATGTTGTGTTGTGTGGCAGGGGAAAACTAAAACTCCAGGTGAAGTTAAGTTTACTTACTTAAAGTAAGTAAGCTGACTTTGAGATAAGGAGATTTTTCTTGGATTATGCAGATTATACAGATATATGCAGTGTGATCACAAGGATTCTTTAAAGTGGATGAGGGAGACAGAAAGGAAGTCAGAGTCAGAGAGAGAGATAAAAATGAGGTCCTGCAGGCTTTAAAGCTGGAGGAAGGGGCCAGGAGCCAAGGAATGCAAATGGACTTGAGAAGCTCCAAAAGTCAAGATAACAGAATTTCCCCAAGTCACCAGAAGAAACGCACAGCTTGACTTTAGGCTTCTGACTCCATAACTATGCGATAATAAATTTGTGGTTTTGGGTAATTGGTAATTTTTAATGGTGATGGTAGGAAGTTATTAATAATACAGTCTCTCTCAGGGAATTGCAAGTGGAGATACATTTGGGATAGTGTTAGTGAGCCATTGAATGACTTTCAGCAGGAGAGAAAATGAAGCTGAATTATACTGTAGAAAAGTCACACCTGTAGCAAGCAGTGTTGATAATGGTTTGAAATCGGGTTACATGCAGAAAGAAGCAGGATATGAATAGAAAGATTAGAGGGGAGACTAATGTGGTGTTTTGAGCAAGGCTAGTAAAAAGATTTGTAATAGTTGCTTTTTTTGGAGGATGTGCTTATGCTAACTCTGCATTTTACACCTTAAATTCTAATTTTAAATCTTAAAAAAAACTGTCAAAGTTTTAAATGAAGTTTTAATATTTACATTTTGTGGGTGGGGAAACTGAGGCTCAGAGAATTTGATTAAGTTGCTCAGGATTATACTGCTAATTAGTGATGAGCTCAGTTTGGAACCAGGTCTGTAGACCTCAAAGCCCATGGATTTTCCCATATCACTATATCTGAAAAGAAAGACAGATAGCAGCTAACATTGAATGAATGAGGACATTTTTAAAAGTGCAAAAATCAGGGCCATTGGAACTAGTCTTTAGTACTGGAGAAGCATTTTAGGGCTTCAGAACAGTAAGTAACTGAAGTTCAGGAAAATGAACCTCAGTCATGAAAGGAAAATATGGTTAAACACTGACTTTGCTTCTTTTCTATAAAATACTTCAACCATTTATAACTGTACCATCCACATTTAACTAGGATATAAAATATTTGCTGCCTTTGAGAATCCATACATGGCAAATAGGTGGGGGAAAAGTGGAAACAGTGACAAATTTTATATTCTTGGGCTCCAAAATCACTGCAGTTGGTGACTGCAGCCACAGAATTAAAAGATGCTTGCTCCTTGGAAGAAAAGCTATGACAAACCTAGACAGCGTATTAAAACGCAGAGAGATCACTTTGCTGACAAAAGTCCGTATAGTCAAAGCTGCAGTTTTCCCAGTAGTCATAGACAGAAGTGAGCTAAAGAAGGCTGAGCGCTGAAGAATTGATGCTTTTGAATTGTGGTGCTGGAGAAGACTCTTGAGAGTCCCTTGGACTGCAAGGAGATCAAACCAGTTAATCCTGAAGGAAATCAACCCTGAATATTCATTGGAAGGATTGATGCTGAAGCTGAAGCTCCAATATTTTGGCCACCTGATGCAAAGAGCCAACTCATTGGAAAAACCCTGATACTGGGAAAGATTGAGGGCAGGAGGAGAAGGGGCCGACAGAGGATGAGAGAGTTGGATGGCATCATTGACTCAATGGACCTGAGTTTGAGCAAACCCCGGGACATAGTGAAGGACAGGGAAGCCTGATGTGCTGCAGTTCATGGGGTCATAAAGTCGGACACGCCTTAGCAATTCAACAACTGTGTAGTGCAGTCTGATGGATGAGGATTGAGCTGATGTAAATCAGTGCAGAGTGGGTGCAGCTGGCTGCATTAGGTAACAGGGTACAGCACCATTTGGAAATCAAAAAGATGGCTTGATTTCTGGAACACGTAAGAGCTCTCCCGTAGGATAATAAAAAAAAGTCACGGTCAGGGAAGTTCATAGATCTACTCAAGCATGTACATCATTATGAAGGATGACCGCATGTATGGTGGAGGAACTCCAGCTCTGTTACTATGTTGTCAAAAATCTTGACATTCTAATTGCTCTCAATAAGGCTGAGGATCACTGAACTATGCTTTGTTTATTTCTGTCTTTTTAGTACCTAATAGGGGCCGTGTTGATTATTTGTTAACTTGACTAAATGCATATTAAAGTACATTTTTCATGTAACTGTTAACTGGTTTTGGTTATATGCTGCTGCCAAGATTTAGCCTTAGTCAATTATAGCTCCAGTCCATTTATTTAATGATACTTTAAGAAAATCTAATATCTTAGTTTATATGATTAATTCATAATGAATATTGCCTGAAATAAGTGACTTTGATTGTGCTGGGCTTCCCTGATAGCTCAGTAGGTAAAGAATCTGCCTGTAACACAGGACACCCCGGTTTGATTCCTGGGTCAGGCAGAC